>NC_134830.1:157051400-157264269 GCF_004210375.1 Tachypleus tridentatus
AAACTGGCCTTTGTGAGGAACCAATGAACAATCACCACTCACCTGCTCATATACTGCAGCTTTCCCTAGTGATGGTATTAATTTTGCAATATTAATACAATGAACCAGTGAACCTTCATGCAAAGAAAGTATAAACTGTTTTCATTATTTCTGTACCAGTAATGTGACGTCTCAAGAGAAAGTAACTCTTAGTCTGAAACCTATAACCCATAATCCCTGGATAATCTTTTAATAGGCTCTAATCTATCATCAAATCAATAAGATCATATTATGAAAATCTGTTGTTTCCCAGATGTTTTATGTTGAAGCAACTCCCTATTATCATTTCTGTTGAAAATCAGAAATTTACTATAAATATAATAGAATATATTTTGTTATTTATAACCACCTGTTGCTGCCATAAAGAATAACAAATAATACTGAATAGAAAAAAAAAGTATCAAAGTGGACGCAAACCAAATACTATCAAGAAATGACATGTCGAGCGCCTATAACCGTTTATATGCTAGCGGTGTGTTTCTCATGGGTTCTATAACAACCAATAAAGCTCTCACTACGTAAAAATTTTTCGCCAGTTGTTGTCAACATTTTACGCATAGTAAAATGTGACCAGATCTCAATAAAAAGATTCACTTATGTAAAATTACATGTGACATTTTTCTAGAAATCTGGAAGTGATGGAGAAAATGGTTATCATTTCTGGATTCAGCGAACAGAATTACTGTATAACTTTAACTGGCAATAGAAACTTATGCATTTTGTTTCAGAAAGTTTATTCTAAATAATTATCCCATCCACATGTCGTGTGAAAGTGAATTTCATTATCACAACAGAACAATACAGAAAGTATTTTATTAGTTTCAAAATATATGACAAATAACAACCTTTTAATGTACATTTTATAATCTTGTGTTTTCTTGTGCTGGCTCAATATGCATTATTTTAATTTGACATTGACGTTAATTTAGAAAAACATAAATGTAAAGGGAAGACCACTATAAATATAGCAAAACAAGTAGAATGAAAAGTTAGAAATTAAAGAAAATTAAACACATTGAGATTGTAATATTCTAATCAAATGTGTGTAAGTTTGTGTGAAACGTTGCCATCGTTTAGAAATATGAAAAATCACTCTTGAGGTGTAGGCGTTGCAAACTGATATTTTCCCTAATAAACTTACCAGAAAGTATGTCAGACCTCAACGTCACATATTAAACATTTAATTTTCTCCTTATACTTAAGAGAAAATAAATATGTAACATCACCATAAGATTTTAGGCCTAGAAGTACCATCAGAACGAAATTTAATTGTCAAAGAACGTAAAAGCTGAATAAAGAGTTTAACGTATTAGACCTGGTAAAATAATCCAGGATTCAGTTGTATCTTTATAAATTAAAACAGCGTAAAATATTCTTCAAACGTTAAATGCTGAAAAATATCATTATGAAATTATTTCCCATAAACCCACACAATTGGTAAAACACAAGAAAGAAAAAGCCTCATTTCTACACATCGATACAATCGTTCCTTAAAGTTTATTTATCCTACCCGCCCCCTAGTCGACTGTGAAATAACCATTTCTATATATACTTGTCTTTGATGTTCTATTTTCTGGTTTAATTTACATAAATCGTCTGTCGTTGCTTTCCGAACAATAACTTCAAACATTTCCACCAACGTCTATAAAACCACGTTTTTTTGTGGAGTCCGTAACATATTGATATAAGCTTGTTGCACACAACCAGTTTCGTCATTAGAGCAAGCATTAACTCTATTAATGTCATTTTTATTCCAAATACAGCTACTTGTGGATTGAATTTCACTGTCTCTTTGTGGTAAGCATTACTTCAGGTTGAGTCTTGCCAGACCACTTAATCTACCCCTATAATCATCTCTTAACACTATGCTTCTTACGTCGTTGTAGGCTATTGACAACTGTCCAAGGGCACAGTGATGTTAACGTCACTTGACCCTCTGTTTCAAACATTTCCACCACCTAATATGGTGGTATTAATGTCATCTAACTTTTAATTATATATCTCGGTCACGACTTCATCATCAAAAAAGATAAATCTAGTTTATTCGAGTAATTAGATTCTGACCTCAATATTTTCTTTTTATCAGTCAGCTGGTTTTCCTCAGTCATATACGTACTGATATGGTTGTTTTTTTTCCCTTCAGTTTCTTTAACACGTGCCAACTGTTTTCGTTTTGATGGATTTTGATTTCAAAATAAATTCTACTTGTTTTTTTTAGGACTCTGAGAAGGCTTTTCATGTTTTACTAGTTTCTTTCTATTTCCTATTTTAAAAATATAAAAAATAGTTTAACTGTTAATTTTATATCATTAATTTTTATCCTTATATTTACTTGGGCCCGGCATGGCCAGGTGGTTAGGTAACTGGACTCGCAATCACACACCCACGTGTATATAATGTTCACGAGAACCTTTCATTTTACATTGTGCACAGGACCGGCATAACCAGGTGGGGTAAGGCTTTCGACTCGTAATCCGAGGGTCGCAGGTTAGAATCCCCTCATCACACTAAAACATGCCTGCTTTATAGCCGTGGGGGCGTCATAAAACAGTAGCCCAAGAGTTGGCAGTGGTTGTTGATAACTAGCTGCCTTCCACTATTCTTACATTGCGATATTAGGGACGGATAACGCAGATAGCTCTCGAGTTGTTTCCGCAAAATACAAAACAAACAAACATATTTCCTCGTTTCTCTTTATGTTCAGCAGCTGTTGTTAACTGTTTAATAGTTAACTCAAAAGCCAACTGCATTCTCAGTCTTGTAATCATAATCCACTGCATGATTAAATACTTTATAGGTCATGACCTTTTCCATAGGCAGCATTACATCTCTACCACGTAGTTGAAAAAACGGACTTTCCAAAGTAGACTCATTTTGAGCACTTTGTAATAAATGAACCAGCTCTTCCCAAGTTTTCTGATCTTTCTCACAGTGTTGAAACTTCGTATCCAACAAAGTCCTTCTGAATATTTCTACTAATACGGTGAGAGCTGAACGAAAAGCAGTTGTTTCAGTTTTTTTTTGGTATATAACAACTGTGAACTTTCTTTTATTATCTTTCTATATCTAACAGTACATTCTGGAGTACAACGTGTCTAGCTACAATGTTCTTTACATATGCTTTATCAATAGTTTTCACTTTTCTATCAGGAACACAAGTTATTTATTAACTCATCTTTATTTTGTTTACCAATCACATGATTTTAATCCAAAATTACTTCTAATTCATTCTCATTTTCAGTTTTAATTTCTCTTATTTTGTTAATAGATTATTCTCTTCAGTTTCAGTGCCTCTTACTTTTATCTTATATGGAGCATTCACATTAGAATGTTTTCTACCTGTTACATGAATTACTTCAAAATCATAATCTTGGAGTAAGAATGACCAACATGGCTAACATCGAGGAAGTGTTGACTAATGTCATTTGTAATCTTAATGGTACATGATTTGTGATGATAGTAAATTTCCTACAATACAGATAAAAACAAAAAGTTTTCATTCAATACATTACGGCTAAACATTCTTGTTCTGGGACCGAGTAATTTACTTTAGCTTTTCGTAAATGTCTACTGTAATAAGTTAAAGGATGTTATTTTTGTTTTCATTTAATTATGGCAATACTACATTTATAGAATAACCTGAAATATATATGTTTATGATAATTTATTTACTAACGCCTGAGTAACTTAAAATGATAGATTTTAATACAGCGTCTCCTAATTTCACGAAAGCTTTTGTCTTTTATCAGTTAGAGATTTCTTAAAACTAACAATGTGTTCAATTCTTACAATAAAATCCTATAAATCCTAGAAATGATTATGTCATTTTTAGTGTCAGACTAAAAATCTGGTTATGAACTGACTAGATATTCTGTTTCTATCAACAACTGACATAGAAACTGGTTTCATGGTTGAATTCCTTCTAATTTTTTAGTGTTAATATTTGTACACCGTCTGAAGTTACTAAATGATCTAGATATTCTGTTTCTTTTATCAACAACTGACATGTGACTGGTTTCATCGTTGAAGTTCCTTCTCGTAACCTATCAAATACACATTTTAATATTTGTATATGTTCTTCTGTAGTCGCAGCGAACGCTATAACATCATTTAAGTAACAGAAATTTCTGAATGTTGTAGATGTAATAATACAACATACATTAATATCTTGAATGTTGAAGAATCATTACATAACCAAAGTACATTTTGTTTAAGTGATATTTACCTCAAGGTAATACAAAATCAGTTTTAGCTTTATCTTTTATTTATACTTGCCAGTATCCTCATTACATTCAATAGATGAAATGTATTTACTATTACAGAACCTATGTAAAGGATCCTGTATATTACGTAAGAGATAAATGTCTTCAACTGTTACAACAATCACTTTTTAAAATTCTACCAAAAACTTTAATTTTCCGTCCTTCTTAGGACTTTGTGCAACGGGGGATACATAATGACTGATACTGTCCTCTGTTACCGCTTGTTCAAACATATGTTTCACACTTGTCAATCTCTGGCATTTTATGAGGATTTTGTTCTATAGGATTATTTTCAGTTAACACTATTATCTAATTAATTTTATTTCTAACAAACAAGGTTCACTTTTCCTACAAATATATTCTAGTAATGTATTACGCTCTCTCTATGTTTTCTTTCATATTTCCCAAGAAATAATTCATAATTTATTTCACTCTGTCGTGTCTTGTGTTTACTATTCCTCACATGATGCTGTACTACGCAGCTAATATTTTTCCATTTGTTTTGTTTTTGAATTTCGCACAAAGCGACTCGAGTGCTATCTGTGCTAGTCGTCCCTAATTTTGCAGGGTAAGACTAGAGGGAAGGCAGCTAGTCATCACCACCCACCACCAACTTTTGGGCTACTCTTTTACCAACGAATAATGGGATTGACTGTCGCATTATAACGCCCCCACGACTGAAAGGGCAAGCATGTTTGGCGCGATGGGGATGCGAACCTGCGATCCTCAGATTCTGAGTCGCACGCCTTAACGCGCTTCGCCATGCCGGGCCAATGTTTCTCTATCAGTGACCTTGTCTACTACTACGTGGTAAGGAAGTATTATACTTTCTTTCATATAAACATTCACTTGTTTATTACAACAATATTGCTATATTAATTAATACCAATGCTTTTTGGTGAGTAGGAGTTGTACATTGATTTTTCCATAAGAAGTCTGAAAGGTGTTCTACTGCTAATTCGATATTTTCGAAAATTTCGTAGAGTTGACATTCAAGTCATACAAACTTTTTTATGTTTTGTGTGAACAGGATGGCAAAGCTCGTTATGAACACTGGATAAAGAAACAAGGGCTACAAACAGTTAGCCTGATTCTAACTTGATACATGAAAGTCGAACTGCAAAATGTATTTTGGAAATAAAAATCGAGTTTATTCCCCAAAAAGTCTAGATGAGTGTGATATATATTCATTTGTTATCAATGTTCTTCTCTTTTCTGATGTTTGTTTAAATTTTTTTGAGGAACATAATAATAAAAAATGTCACTGTGATGAGGGAAATAATAAATATATCTAACTAAAAGTTTGTTTTCTTTCTAATTTGTAAACAATTTCTACACGATAAAAGAAAGAATATTAATTTCGAAGTCTTGGTATATGAATTATAGAAAATTTATTTTTGAAACTAAAATAAGTTGTATGTAATTTAAATTATCAGATTTATGTAGTATTGCAATATATCCTTCGAACAAACAGTCTTCAAAACTGCATAATCAGTGATATTATTGTGCCGCACACTGATGTGACATCAAAAGATTAATTTAAAAAAAAATAAAATGAAAGCAGTGACCGTCTGATTAATTAAAGTTCGCTATTGAATCGTTACTACCATCTATAGTCAAAAATCATTATTAGATGTGATTTTATTATAATCTTAAATTAAAATTTCCTTAGTCAACAGGCACAAACACAAAACAATCTTTTTTGTCATTCTTTTTATACTGTTCAGTACAATTAGATGGTGGTATATTCAAGAACACTTTTTATATGAAACTTCCATTTATCAAATGAAATCATGGTTTCAGAACGTATAAAAAATAAAACTGAAATTTATATATTTCTCCATGTATGGCAGTTCCAGTCCCAACATATAATAGTTTGTTTTTTTTTACCTATTTTAATCGTTTCCTTTTTAATAAGTAACTAAATCAGTGTGGAAGAAAAAGGACATTGGCCTTACTTTACGTTAACACTTCCATATTTCCTCCATGGTTACAGTTTTACTGTGATACAGGAAAACAGTATGACATTTTATTGTTTATTTTAATAACATTCATCAAAACTCTTAAAAGCACAAACGATTTTATTATATTCACTAACTTGTGATCTAATGAACCAAAGGTGATCAGAATTAGATAATAAATCCAGAGATTAATACAGCTAATTAAGAATAACATTTCTAGTTCTTAACAGCCATAATATCAACAATATCTCATAAGATCTAGGTTATTACTAAACAAGATATCAAGCTAATAATGTGGTGTAATCATAAAAAAGTGAATAAAATGAAACCTAATAAATATTATAACATACATTTACACTTAACATGACACGTTAGTCTTAGACCCATTACATTGTTAACCGTTGCATTTCCTGATTATTTTGCAGAGATTTTCAAGATGTTGAAGAGTTTATCATAATATTATTACAACCACACTATATATGTGTAATATCTATTGCTGAATGCGTGATTCTTTACCGACCGGCTTGTATAACGCAAATATAGATTGCGGAATACGATATAAGTATACTATATAAAGAAATTTATTTAACGACAACATGAGAGGTTACTCTTACATTCTATACCAACTGAGAAGAAACTCTGATGATATAAGTACTTGTCAATGGAAAATAGCGATCGGTAAGTTTATTTATATATGTGCTTTTATTACAGCAAAGCCACATCCGGCTATCTGTCTGAGTTTTCCGTGTATTCAGTTGTCTCTACTGTGAAACATAGAACATTAAGTAAATAAGAAATAATTATTGGAACCACCGTGAAACGTATAATTTAAGTAAAATGAGAACTTTACACATAATGTTGTCATTAATAACTCAGAGTGAAAGATTCACAAAACATAACGTCAGTTTACCTATCCTAAACTTAACAGGAGTATGGAAAACAAATAAATAATAATAAAATGTAAAATAGAAGAATAATAAATATTTTACATAAAATAATTCAGATTTCAAGAAAGAGAAACAAATTATTCTGTAATTTACTTTTCGACGAACTGACGATATAAACACCATAATGTTTATTTGTCATGATGTCGGATTTTGAAAATACACCAGTATCCAAAAGAAATTAAAACATTTTGTGAAATTTGTTGCGTTTATTTGTTATTTAAATTCGTTTCGCAATAAATCTGACGAAATAGCCAATTATGAAATATGACCTTCGCATAATTTAGCATATAACATACGAGAGTTTCGTAACTCACAGCTATGGCCTTCAGTATGAATGCGTCATATCCCCACGTTATGTAAATACGATAAGTTGAAGAATGATTTTAACATAACCGACTAACTAACAGGTGCTATCAACGTCTTTTACCTTATCGCCCTCTAATGAAGATGAAAATAGTGGTAAGTCTTCTACAGTTTATTCTATAAGTTAATTATTGGTTAAACTGTAACACAACTCATCGGAGACAAATAGTTGTATTTGTTGTGTGGTATCATTTCAGTATAAAAAGTAGCACTTCTCTACGCAGAATAATATGAGATAACACTGGGGAACACTCATTTTGTTGCATTTAAAAAAAGACCTTTCTATAGTCAATTTGAGTGTGTTGATTTCAAATCTGAAGTCGATTTTTGTCTGCAAGCTACAAATTTTATGCAATTTGACATTTTTATTTATTTTTTAATTTTTCGTTATTATAGGAAATTATAGGAATAGCTTATCAATTTCGGAACGTGGAAAGGTTCAGATTCAGAAGAACAGTTCTCCGATTGTGTACACTTTTCTGACAATTCACTGTCACAACTGTCTTGTTCGCTTGTATCATGTCCAATGTCTTTATCGTCCAATGAAGGCAAGCCTTTGAAAACTGGAACAGGAACTTCTTCAGATTGCAGAGCAGGCCGAATAGCTGAGGGAATGTTCGGATACGTAATCTTATGTCGGTTTTTCTTCCCAACACCCGTTGTGTTTACCATGCAGAAATAACAGTCAGTTACATGGTTGGTGGGTTCGCGCCAAATCATTGGAACACCAAAAGGCAGACCATTGCGTTTTCCTTTGTCCAGTCTCGAAGCATTTCCTCACAATTGTGGCACACAACATGAGGAGCCCATTGCTTGTCTTGATCACCAAGATGAACTTCAAAATATGCCTTGTAGGCACGCTTGACGAACGAGGATATGTTACGTCTCTGACGATTGAGTGTGTAGCATCCGCATATGTAGCAGAAGGCATCAGGCTTGTTTCTCCAATGATATCTATTTTTGGAAGCCATGTTTGATCTGAAACAAAAGAAGAATGATCAAAATATTAGAAGCTATCTATATATAAGGACGTGAAAATGCTTATTCATGGTTTACGCAAGTTCACATTTGTACAATTTCATTAACCTCAAATTGCATACAAACTAGAGCTTGTAGAGAAACACTAATTTCAGATTTGAAATCAGCGCCTAAAACTCCTTCAGAATCAGTTAAAATATCCAATGCAACTCAAAGTTACTGAAAAAGTGTTCCCCAGTATAATTAGACAAAAATTAATTACTGATCAAATTTCGGGACATTGTAAGTATGATAAAATTAGATAACGCAATTCTTAAAATGGCACTTATATATAGTATAAAAGAATTCCCAGTAAAACAGCACTTTGACAAATGTTCTCTTTATATGAAACAAAAAACAGGAGGAATTATGTCGAATTTCCCACCATGCTCTTCGTATGGTATCTATCCCAACACCAGTAAAATAACGTTTATGTTGACTAGATCCAGTATATTTTCAATCTTTTGAAATTTCAAATATAATTATTTATACAAGTTAGGCTAAACGATTTAGACTTTAGAAGAATAATGCCATTTGTTTTATAGTAATATATTCTACATAAGAACATTTTACAATAAAATCTTAAAGCTTTATGGGGAGATTGTTATACGATAGGCTAAGTTACATTGTACGAGTTTGTGTTTGTGTATCTGTTTGTGTCTGTAAAATAACTATGGATATACACAACTTCCTCACAGACCAAGCGAGTAGCTTGTTTGTTTTTTATTGGTCATAGTTTCATAAGGGAAATGATTTTGCTGTTTAATTTTTCAGGTTTTCTTTCTACTTTTGATTATTATCGTCCACACTGTCAGAAGTGACGTCAGGAACGAAATAACCGAAAACATTTACAATGGTTATGGTGGTCATAAAGATAAAAGGTGAAATAGGAGCGCTGTTCAAAGAGATGGGAATAAAAGTGGTTTTACCGGTAAACCAGGATTCGTAATAGGTAGTGGAAATGGAAAATACAAGAATATGTTTGAAAAGACCCAAACTTTGGATTGGGTTATGACAGTGGCCTTAACTTAAGAGGTGGGTTGGGAAGAGAAACACGAACAGCAAAACAATCAGAAATTGAGTTCGGAAATGATCTAAGAGAAAGATTATTGGATAGTGAACTAACAAGAAATGAAAGTTTTTTATTTGGATGCTTAGAATCACACTGCTGGATGATAATTGGTAAGAGCTCAATTAATTTCGATGTTGAAGTTAATATAAATAAATGAGTATCTCAAAATTTAAATACGAAAGAGTTTCGAATAAATTTAATCAATTTAACCACTGACCATTAAACTCGACTTGTGAGTCTGTAGATCGCGTGTTCAAATTCCTATGGTGTCAAACGTGCTTGCACTCTCATTGGAAAAAAGTGCAGCCCAAAATCATCAAAATTCTTGACATATGTAATATTTCTTTTATTAATGGGAATATTTTCTCACATGATATAAGAATGCATAGTCTGCTCTTTTAATAACTGTCATACAATATCGTCAGTGGTTTGGAAGAACCTGCTTTGTTAACTTTACTATTTTTAAAAGTTCTGAATATTTAAAAAAATGCTGCTTTCTTAAGGTTAAGAAAAGTAATTTGTTTTCTAAATAATGTGTAATGTCTAATAGCTTAAAATTTCTACACATTAAAAAATGATTAGTTCTGAAATAAGAAACATAAGTGTCTTACGTCAAGTTGTATTCTTAAAGTATAGCTACACACTGGGCTATGAGAAATTTGTAATCGCATAGAACCGACTCCAGATATTAGTGATTAAATTCACTCAAGTCATTGCTAACTCGTTGGGAAATGAGAGAGAATTGTTGTATTTGTACAGAATGGAAATTTTCAGTTTTATTAAAGGTTAAGATTGGAACATTTTAACTTCTACTTTACATGTAACTGTGAAGAAAGAGTTGGAGATTCATAAGTTGAATAACCTGTGTGATACGTTATATCTCACACAAGATATTTATATATAAGTCTGTTATATAAACATTTTATGCAAATTGAACATATATAAATAGAAAATTTACGTGTGTGTATATATACAGATTATTGAATAGTTCATATGAAACCAAATACAACTGTAACAAAATAATTAGTAGTATTTTTAAAACACAAACATCCTGAGATTAACAAAGGGAAAGTTTGCAGCTATGTGTTAACCTGAAGTTAAACTAAGAAGGTGGAAACATTGTTCCCAACTCTATCTGAATAAAAGTTTTAATACCCATACCAAATGTCTTGAGATTAATTTTTACTTCAATAAAGTTTCTCGTGAATACGAATAAACTTCCCTTATCTTTAAAATCATTAAAGTTATTAAAATAACTTATGACAACATCGACAGTTCTGTGGTTTTAATTCAATTGATATGAAAGTTCATATACGTTTTCTTTTTCACTGCTTTTAGGATCCGGATTATCGCTGATAGAAATGATATTCTGAAATCTTACCTTTATTCAAATAACACCAGAAGGTTATATAGTGCAAGAAAAATATATTCTTGAACTTATTGTAAACTGAATATTGAAATAAAAATTGCATTGAAATTTAGTTTGATTATTTTGTGGTTATAGAAAACACAAAAGAATAAACTGAATCAAATAAGAAATAAAGTGTAATTTACGCTTAAAAGAAAACTTTCGTTAATCTATCTCTCTGTGTGTTTCTCCTGTTACAGGAACATTTTTCGATACAGGTTGAAATGCTTCCTTAGGTTAATTTATGTAGAACATATTTCGAGTGTTGACAATTCGAAGAAGAAATGTTCTAGAAGAAATATTACCACGTGGTGAAATGTTTGATCCTGAAATTTATCTTTTATCTGTACTCACATTATTGTTATCGATATTTGATCTGTAAGCCAGCTGATAGCATCAACTAATTACAGACTAAACTGAACGCTAAACGAGCAGCGGAAACTTTCACAACATCTTTTATAAAATCATTGTTGTTCTATAATCATCATTGTTTTATGCACGTATGTACTGATACTTCACTGTAACCTGTATCACACTTCTTATTATTAAGCAAAATATTATGAGGCTTGTAAAATATTTGTTTAAAAAATTAATGTTTCTCTATTGGTGGCCTTGTCTACTACTAGGTTGTTGGGAAGTATTATTTTGTTTCACGTTTTCTTTCATTTAAACGTTCACTAGTTTGTTGCAATTATATTGCTAAATGAACTAATAGCATTGCTAGGAACAAAGTCTATGAACGATATGAGAGCAATTATACATTAATTGTGCCAAAAGAAATATGAAAGGTGTTCTACACAATTATAACATATGTATCTGGTACAACTGGTTAATCGGTACCTTCGAAATTCTCGTAAAGTTGACAATCAAATTATACAAAGTTTTCAAATTTTTGTTTAAAAAGGCCAGCAAAGCACGTAATAAACACTGGATAAAGAAACAATGGCTTCATAGAGTCAACTGATACCAAGCTGATACATTTAGAAATGGAAAGACAACGACATGTAGATTTGAAAATGAGAGACGAGTATTTCCAAAAATAATTCTAGATGAATAAAGATATATATTCATTTGTTATCAATTTTATTCTCTTTTCATCAGTTTATATTTTTCTTCAGAAACATAATACTATAAAATATTCATTGTGATAAAGGAAATAATAAATTGAACTAAGTAGGAGTTTGTTTTGTTACCGATTTGTAAATAATTTTACGTGATAGTAAAAAATGAATATTTATTTCGAAGTTTACGTAACTTATGGAAAATCTACTTATAAAAGCAAAATACCTTGTATGGAATTCAAGTTATTAGGTCAAGGTAATATTGCAAAAGATCTAAGGAACATAATTCAAAACTCCTTATGCAATAATTATTGGGTCACACTATCACGTGACACTAACAGATGAATTTTGATAGGTAATTAACCAATTCTCCAAGTACTTTTAAGAAATATGAAGTAAGATTAGCTACAGTAAAAGCTCTCTTTCATAATACAGTTCATTTTATTAGATGCTATGTTATCTAACAATCTATTTTGATTTTAACAAATGAAAGCAGCAGTTGTCAGTCTAATAAAGTTTCACATTGGATGCTTTACCACATATACAGTCAGAAACCATTATTAGATGTGTTTTATCATAATTTTAATTTAAAATCTCATTAATCGACAGGCATACACTGTTCGAGTCAAACTAGATGACGCCATATTCCAGAAAACTTTTGATAAGAAAATTGCATTTATCAAAGGAAATCATGGTTTCAGATCATTTAAGAAAAACTATACTTAAGTTTACATATTTCTCCATTTTGTCAATTCCAGTTGCAACATGAAATACTTTTATTGATCTATTTTCGTCTTTTCCATTTCAATAGTTATTTGAAACAGTATGGAGGAACGAACTCACTGGCTTTACTTTACGTAACATTTCCAGGTTTTCTGCATTTCAACAGTTTTATTGTGATATATTAAAACAATATGACATTTATTGTCGAGTTTAATAAGATTCATTAAAACTGTTAAAAGTAAAGCAGTTTGTTATATTCAGTAGCTTCTGATCTTATCAACCAATGGGGATCAGAATTTGATAATTAATTGAGTGATTAATATAGGTGATTCAGAATAAGATTTATACGTATTATCAGTCATAATGTTGACAATTTCCCATATAATTTAGGTTGTTTCCAAACAAGATATCAAACTAATAATGTTGAATAATCATAATGAAAAGTGAATAAAACGAAAAACTGATAAACATAATAACATAGATTTACACATCACATGAGACATTAGTGTTAGATCTATTACATTGTAAACCGTTACATATTCTAAATAGTTCTTTAAAGATTTTGAACAAGTAGAAGTGTTCATCGTAATAGTATTATAACCACACTCTAAGCATGTTTGTATATATACAGTCTTAAATACGTCAAACATAGTTTTCGGAATGCTATTTAAGTTACCCATTGAATACAACATACATTATACATATTATAAATTAAATATATTACAGACATTATAATCAATAAGGTTACTGAAAGTAACCTTAAAAAAATTGAAACATATATTAGAAGAACACACCTATGCTCAGAAACATGATAGTAAAGTATATCAAACACTTGAATTGATTTGAGATTTATTTATACATTCTTCAAGAGCTGTTAATTGAAAAAAATAAAGTTGGTAAAGTAACTTATTTAATGAGAACATGAGTTGTTAAGCATACATGGAGTGCCAACTGAGAAAACATTGTTACGATACAAGCACGTGTCTGTAGAAAATAGCGTTCAGTAAGTTTATTTATATTCAGTTGTATGTGAGTTTTCACGATGGCAAAGCCACATCGAGCTATCTGTTCAGTTGTCTTTAATGTGAAACATAGAACATTAAGTAAATAAGAAATAATTATTGGACGCACCGTAGAGCTTGTTTTGTCTGCAAGACTAACTAACGTGTGTCTTAATTTACGTTTGTTATATAGTCGTACAATATCTCTGAACTTTCTGTACTGGGATAAAATGTATCTGAATATTCTTTACTGGTGCAAAATTCAACAGTTTCTGTACTGCGTTGTACGGTATCTATGCGGACTATAACGGCTTATAATATGACTGGACTTTAATTTCCATACTGGGATAAAATGTATCGGAAATTGTATTTAATGATACAGTCTCTCTGAACGTTTTTTAGTGCAAAAAAATTAATTTATCGATCTAAACTGTAACACAAAACTCTATAATTCTAAGATAGTTTTTCTTCTTAAAGGGCATGCAAAGAGCAACAATATTTAACTGAAACATTTATGACATAAAACCGTACTTGTAACAAACGTGAGATAATTTTCTAAAACACTTGTGATGTAACATAACATTTGCAATTAACATATGGTAATTTACTAACACTCTTTTGAAATAAACATTATTTGCTTTTATATCTGATGAAACAAATTAATGTTTGTCATTGTTATTAAATACTTGCCTTGATTTTGGAAAATTCTACGAAATTATGATTTTCTGTCTTATTTCTGCTACACTTCCTGGCCTGCCATGGCCAAACACGTTAAGGTGTGTGACTCGTTCAGCTGCAGCACAGAGGCTTAAATGTCACTATATTCCAGAACATTAAAAAGAATAAAACTTAAATTTATAGATTTCTCCATATTTGGCAATTCAAGTCCCAATATAAATTAATTTTATTTATTTTTTTTGGTCGTTTCTTTTACAACAATTAACAAAAACAAAGTAGAAGAAGGAGCACATTGGCTTTAGTTTACGTTAACACTTTCATAATTCCTGCATGGTTACAGTTTTACTGTGATATAGGAAAACAGTTTGACAATTTATTGGGAATTTGATAAGATTCATCATGACTGTTAAAACTGAAACGGTTTTACTGTATTCACGAAGTTCTGATTTAATGAACCAATGGTGATCAGAGTATGATTATATATCTAGTGAATAATATTTATACATATTGTTAGCCGTAATATAAGGAATATGTCATAAGATTAATTTTATGAGATTAAGATGGGTTAGTGATAACCCATTCTATTTTTACATGGTTTGTGGTCACATGCTCTAAGTGGACATTCTACACATTTCAACATATCTTCCTCTGACATTTCCACAGTTAGAGCTAACGAATTGTTTAAGGTTAACGGTAAGGACATAATCCTGTATTTTTTATTAATGTCAGTATTATCTCACATGATATAAGAATGCATAGTGTGGTGTTTTAATATCTATCACGTCATATCGTCACTGGTTTGTTATTTTTTGGAAGGAGCTGCTGTGTTATCTTTACTTTTCTAAAAGTGTTGAATATTTAAAGAATTTGCTGCTTTCTGATAGTTAATTGATTTTCTAATATGTAATATTTAAAAGCTAAAATTTATACCCATTTAAAACGTATTGTGATTAAAATGAGAAGCATTAGGGCCTTAGGTCACCTTCTTTATTTAATGGAAAGCAACAGTGCTATCTGAATTTTATTTATTGCAAATAACCTACCCTTGATATTAGCGATTTAAGTCACAAAAGTCATCGATAAGTCGATAGGAGAATAGAGAGGATATCTGTATTTGTGCAGTACAAGTAATTTTCACTTTTATTAAAGGGTAAGAATAAAACATTTTAACTTCTACTTTACAAGTAGCTGTAAGAAGAGGAGATTCATAAGTGTAATAGAGTGTGTGATATATTATTTGTTACATTACATTACAGTGATATATATATACGTGGTTTATATGAATATTTAACGAGAATTATATAAATAAACAAATTAAACATATAGATTAATTTGTAGTGCATATTGAAACCAATTACAACAGTAATCAAATAATTAACAGATGTTTTAAAACATAAACGTCCTCAGATTAACAAAGAGAAAATTTCTTACTATTTATAAACATAAAGATGACCTAATAAGGTGGAAACGTTGTTCTCTTCTTTATCTTAAGAAATGTTTCAATATCCAAACCAAACGTCTTCAGATACATTTCCACTTCAATTAAGTTTCTCGTCGTCACGAATGAACTTTCCCAATCGTTTAAAAGTCATTAACGTTAATTAAATAACTTACTTTTAACAACATAAACAATATGAGGTGTTATCTCAAGTTAAATAACACTTTATATATGTTTTTATTTTCACAACGTCTTAGGATCTGAATTATCGCCGATAGAAATGGTGTTCTGAAATGTGAACTTTATTCAATTAACAAACTTTAGGTTTTTAGTGAAGGAACAATATATACTTGAAATTACTATAAACTTAATGTTAAATAAAAAACGTTGTTTTGAAATTTAGTTTTATTTTTTCGGTAATATAGAATAAACTGTAGAACACTTCCCACTGTCCTCATGTTCATTAGATTGCGATAAGGTAAAAGTCGTTGATATCAGCTGTAAGTTAGTTGGCTATGTTTAAAGTATTCTTGAAGTTTACGTATTTAGATAAAGTAGTGATATGACGCAATGATTCTTAAGGCCATAGCTGTCAGTAATGAAAATGGGATGTAACTTTCTATCATTGGTTTTACTAAAAGAAATGTTGTACTCTATATTTAGATTTTTCTTCAGATGTATTTGCAAATCCGACATCATAAAAATAATGTTTATGGTGTTTATATCGTCAGTTCTTCCAAAAGTAAATTACAGAATTATTTGTTTTTCTTCAATACAATCTGAATTATTTTATGTGAAAAAATTTAATTTGTTTTTATTTTATCAATTTATTATTATTTATTTATCTATCATACTCAAACTTTCCTTTTGTGTTTAGGTTAGATACAGTTACGTTATGTTATGTGAGTTTAAGTTAGACTACTTTTCACTGACAGAAACTTATTTTATAACAACTTTTTTCCCGCTGGTATATCATGTGTGATTAACAACTCGAGTTCTCATAAGATAATATTTTTTATACACGTTATAGTTTCAATTAACAGCTGTTTAAGGTGAAATAAAAAAAATCTGGAAAGTGAATTTCTTCATGACAACAGAACAATACAAAATGTAGTTTATTCTTTTCATAATATATCACAAATAACAACCTTCTTAATGTACATTTTATAAACTCTTGGGTATGCTTGTGGTGGCTCATACTTGCATTACATTAATTTAACAGTGACATTAACTTAGAAAAACACCAATGTAAAAGGGAAGACCACTCCAAAATATAACTAAAAAAGGTAGAATGGAAAGTTAGCCCTAACGAAAATTAAACTCATTGAGACTTGTAATATTCTAATCGTATGTGTGTGTAAGTTTGTGTGAAACGTTGCCATCGTTTTAAAATATAAAAAAATCACTCTTGAGGTGTAGGCGTTGCAAACTGATATTTTCCCGTATAAACTTACCAGAAAGTATATCAGGCCTCAACGTTACATATTAAATATTTAATTTTCCTTATACTTAAGAGAAAATAAATATGTAACATCACCATAAGATTTTAGGCCTAGAAGTACCATCAGAACGAATTTTATTTCAGTTGTGAAGAAAGCAAAAGTTGAATAAAAAGTTTAACGTTTTAGACCTGGTAAAATAATCCAGGATTCAGTTGGTATCTTTTTATAAATTAAAATAGCGTAAAATACATTCTTCGAACGTTAAATGCTGAAAAATATGGCAATATGACATCATTTCCTCGCTACCCAGAATTGGTAAAAAAAACAAAACAAAGAAAAAGCTACCATTTTATACATCGATAGAATCGTTCCTTAAAGTTTATTTATCCTACCCGCCCCCCTATTCACCTGTAAAATAACCATTTCTATATATACTTGTCTTTGATGTTCTTTTTTCTGGTTTAATTCACATAAATCTTCTATTGTTGCTTTTCCGAACAAAAATTTTGAAACATTTCCTCCAGCGTCTATTAAACCACGTTTTTTGTGAAGTCCGATCGGAAAGATATCTTTAGTATCCTTTAAATCAAATAACAAATTTTCTATCTTAAGAAGATATCGTTTATCTTAGATACGCAAACGCAAATTAACGTGGCAGGGGTTTAGTTTAGAGAGAGAGAAATCAGAAGAATTCTCTTTCCAACTGGGGTGTTCAGGAACGTTGTGGTTCCTCTTCGTCCTCTTTCGTGGAATGTTATTGAATTTAGCTGTTTTTTTAATAATTTTTAAACTCTTTTTTTGGGTAAAGGAGTGAAGTTGTTCATACGTAATATTATCCATGAACTAGTCAAAGGCAGCACCGGACCCGTCTTTATCTTAGATATTATAGTTATTAATTTATATTTCCTGTAAGATCCTTACTAAACACAAGCTGTTCCTTGATTTGTCACTTGAAATTACGTCATATTATACGAACCACTGTCATCGAAACTAACTTACGTAAAAAGATTTCTCGAACAATATTAGTTCTTTTCCTATTCAAACTATTAAGCAAACTTACTGTGGAAATGGTTCATTTTCAAGAATTATCCACCTATCTTCTGACAACATAAAATTTCTTTCTTCAATAAGAATCATGCCCGTCTTATTTTTAGTGGTACAATACTCACTTTCTGCCGCCATGTTTACACTCATCCATAGAATAATTATCGTAGTAAATCTACAGATGTATGAACTATCAAAACATATAAAGACAAGAGCCTTATAACCACACCACATATCTATACAACTACACAGCAATGTTCATACACATCCTATGTTGTCCACGTAATTCTAATTACAGCTATGCATTTCTCTCAACATATTGATATAAGCTTGTTGCAGACCGCCAGTTTCGTCATCAGGGCTAACATTAACTCTATCAATGTCATTTTTTATTGTAAATACAGCTACTTGTCGAATGAATTTCACTTCTCGTTTCGTAGTGGTAAGCATTACTTCAGGTTGAGTTGGCACAGGACCACTTAATCTACCCCTATAATCATCTTTAACACTATAAACTTACGTCGTTGTAGGCGTTATTGACAAACTGTCCTTGGGCAAAGTGATGTTGACGGCACTTGACCCTCTGTTTCAACACTTTCACCACCTAATATGGTATTAATGTCATCTAACGTTTAATTATATATCTCGGCTTCACTTATCTCTTCATCATCATAAGAAAAATCTAGTTTATTCGAGTAATTAAATTCAATATTTTATTTTTATTAGTCGTCTGGTTTTCATCAGTCATATATACGTACTGATATGGTTTTCTTTCCTTCAGTTTCTTTAATCTATTAACACGTACCAACTGTTTTCGTTTTCGATGGATTTCTTGAATTTCAAAATAAATTCAACTTGTTTGTTTTAGGACTCTGAGAAGGCCTTTCCATAGCTTTACTAGTTTCATGCTATTTCCTATTTTAACAAGATAAAAAAATAGTTTAACTGTTAATTTTATATCATTAATTTTTATCCTTATATTTAATTGGTCCCGGCATGGCCATGTAGTTAAGTAACTCGACCCGCAATCACACACGCACGTGTATATAATGTACACGAGAACCTCTCATTTTACATTGTGCACAGGACCGGCATAACCAGGTGGTTTAAGGCTTTCGACTCGTAATCAGAGGGTTGCAGGTTAGAATCCCTGCTACACCAAAACATAATCGCCTTTTCAGCCATAGGGCGTCATAATGTGTCGTTCAATTCCACTCTTTGTTGGTAGAAGAGTAGCCCAAGAGTTGACGGTGGTTGGTGATAACTAGCTGCCATTCCTCTAGTCTTACATTGGGATATTAGAGACGGATAGCGCAGATAGCCCTCGAGTTGTTGGCGCGACATTCTAAACAAACAAACATATTTCCTCGTTTCTCTCTATGTTTAGCAGCTGTTGTTAAATGTTTAATTGTTAACTCAAAAGCCATGGGCATTCTCAGTCTTGTAATCATAATCCACTGCATGATTAAATACTTTATAGGTCATGACCTTTCCATAGGCAGCATTAGATCTCACTCATGTAGTTGAAAAAACAGGAATTGCCAAACTAGACTCATTTTGAGCACTTTGTAATAAATGAACAAGCTCTTCCCAAGTTTTCTGATCTTTCTCACAGCATTGAAACGTCGTATCCAACACAGTTCTTCTGAATATTTCTACTAATACGGTAGGAGCTGAACGAAAAGCAGTTGTTTCAGGTTTTTTTTTTGGTATATAAAAACTGTGAAATTTCTTTTATTATCTTTCTATATGTGACAGTAAATTCTTGAGTACAACGTGTCTAGTTACAATGGTCTTTACATATGCTTTAGTAATCGTTTTCAGTTTTTATCAGGAACACAAGTTATTTATTAACACATCTTTATTTTGTTTAATATTTACATGACTTATCCTAAATTACTTCTAATTCATCCTCATTTTCAGTTTTACTTTCTCTTATTTTGTTAATAGATTATTCTCTTCAGTTTCAGTGCCTCTTACTATTATGTTACAAGGAGCATTCACATTAGAATATTTTCTTCCTGTTATATGAATTATTTCAAAATCATAATCTTGGAGTAAGAATGACCAACATGGCTAACATCGAGGAGGAGTTCATTAATGTCATTTGTAATCTTAATGGTACATGACATGTGATGATAGTAAATTTCCTACAATAGAGATAACAACAAAAGGTTTTCATTCAATACATTACGGCTAAACATTCTTGTTCTGGGACCGAGTAATTTACTTCAGCTTTTCCTAAATGACTACTGTGATATATTAAAGGATGTTATTTTTGTTTTTATTTAATTATGGCAATACTGCATTTATAGCATAGCCTGAAATATATATGTTTATTATAATTTATTTACTAATGTCTGACTAACTTAAAATGATAGATTTTAATGCAGCGTCTCCTAATTTCACCAAAGCTTTTGTCTTTCATCTGTCCAAATAACACGTGTTAAATTCTTAGTTAGCTCAGTTAGAGGTTTGTTAAGAACTAAAAATCTGGTATAGACTTACGATAAAATCCTAGAAATGCACGAATATCTAATTTTTTAGTGTGAGGTTTTACACCGTCTGAAGTTACTAAATGATCTAGATATTCTATTTCTTCTATCAACAACTGACATGTGATTGGTTTCATCGTTGAAGTTCCTTCTCGTAACCTATCAAATACACATTTTAATATTTGTAAATGTTCTTCTGTAGTCGCAGCGAACGCTATAACATCATTTAAGTAACAGAAATTTCTGAATGTTGTAGATGTAATAATACAACATACATTAATATCTTGAATGTTGAAGAAACATTACATGAACCAAAGTACATTCTGTTTAAGTGATATTTACCTGAAGGTAACACAAAAGCAGTTTTAGCTTTATCTTTTATTTATACCTGCCAATATCCTCAAAACATTCAAAAGATAAAATGTATTTACTATTACAGAACCTATGTAAAGGATCCTGTATATTACGTAAGAGATAAATGTCTTTAGAGAGTCAGCCTGAAGAGAAGTTGATATATAAAAAACAAACTGCAATATGTGTTTTAAAAAGAAAAGACGAATATTTCAACAAAACATCTAGATGAATCATAATATATATTCACTTGTTATCAATGTTATTCTCTTTTCTTCAGTTTGTTTATATTTTTTTCTTGAGGAACATAATAATAAAAAATGTCATCATGATGAGGGAAATAATAAATATATCTAACTAAGAGTTTGTTTTCTCCCTAATTTGTAAACAATTTCTACAATTAAAAAAGAATATCATTATTGAAGTCTTCGTATATGAATTATAGAAAATTTATTTTTCAAACTAAAATAACTTGTATGTAACTAAAGTAATCAGATTTATGTAGTATTGCAAAATATCTTATGAACAAAAGTATCAAAACTGCATATGCAGTGATATTATTGGGCCGAACACTCATGTGACATTAACAGATTAATTTTAATACTTAAATAGCCAATCCTCAAAATACGTTTATGGGATATGATGTATGACTGGCAACAGAAGAAGCTTTCTTTCATAATACAATTTTTTACTATATACTTGGACATCAAACGACCTATTTTCATTTTAACAAATAAAAGCAGTGACCATATAATTAATTAAGTTTTGCTTTTAATCTTTACTACCATCTACAGCCAGAAATCATTATTAGATGTGGGTTTATTATGATCTCAAATTAAAATCTTTTTTCTCAACAGGCACTTACACACAAAAAATCTTTTTTCTTTCCTTTTATACTGTTTCAGTTACACTAGATGGCGCTATATTCAATAACATTTTTTTTAACAGGAAACTATTTATGAAATGAAATCATGATTGCAGAACAGTAAAAAAGATAATACTTAAATTTATAGATTTCTCCACGTTTGGCAATTTCAGTCCCAACATACAATATCTTTCTAGACCTATTTTAATCGTTGCTTTTTTGAATAAGTAACTGAAACAGTGTGGAAGAAGAAGGACATTGGCCTTACTTTACGTTAACACTTCCATATTTCCTGCATGGTTACAGTTTTACTGTAATACAGGAAAACAGTATGACATTTTATTGTTTATTTTAATAACATTCATCAAATCTCTTAATATATAATGGTTTTACTATATTCACTAACTTCTGATCTAATGAACCAAAGATGATCAGAATTAGATAATAAATCTAGGGATTAATACAACTAACACAGAATAACATTTCTAGTTTTTAACAGCCCAAATATCGACAATATTTCATAAGATTTAGGTTATTTCTAAAAAATATATCAAGCTAATAATGTAGTGTAATAAAAAAGTGAATAAAATAAAACATAATAAACCTTATAACATACATTTACACTTAACATGAGATATCAGTGTTAGACCTATTACATTGTTAACCGTTGGATTTTCTGTTTAGTTTCCCAGAGATTATCAACAGGTTGAAAAATTTATCATGATAGTATTACAACCACACTATATATGTGTAATACCTGTTGCTGACTGCGTGCTTCTTTACAGACCGGCTTCTATACGGCAAATATAGTTTGCGGAATACTATTTAAGTTAGACATTTGATACAATATAACTTATAGACATTATAAATTAAATATATTACTGACCTTATAATTTAAAAGTTAGAGAAACTAACCTAAAAAAAAGTGGAACATACCACACAAAGCACATATCAATGACTCGGAAACATGATAGTAAAGTATACCAAACATTTGCATTGATTTCCAAACTATTTAGACATTCTTAAATAGCTTTCAATTGAAACTATAATATGGATAAAGGAACTTATTTAACGAGAACATGATAGGTTACTCTTACATTCTATACTAACTGGGAAGAATCTGTAATGATATCAGTACCTCTCAATAGAAAATAGCGATCGGTAAATTTATTTATATTCAGTTGTTTGTGTGCTTTTATTATAGCAAAGCCACATCGGACTATCTGTTTGAGTCTTCCATATATTCAGTTGTCCTTACTGTGAAACATAGAACATTAAGTAAAAAGAAATAATTATTGGAACCACAGTGGAACGTATAATTTAAGTAAAATGAGAACTTTACACATAATGTAGTCATAAATAAACTTAGTGTGAATGTTTCACAAAACATAACGTAAGTTTACCTATCCTAAACTTAACAGGAGTATGAAAACATATAAATAATAATAAAAGGTAAAATGGTAAAGAAATTAAATTCTTTTCATGAAATAATTCAGATATTAATAAAGAGAAACAAATAATTCTGTAATTTACTTTTCGACGAAGTGAAGATGTAAACACCATAATATGTACGTAAAAACGGCTCGTTTCGGTTGAGAAAATTTTTTGCATAGAGGAGTGAACAACGTTTTGTGAACCTGACGATGACCGAAAATATTTCTCTACAAGTGGGTTTTCTCGACATTACTAAACACCATTATTTGGCATTATTTCGGACTTTGAAAGGATATCAGTATAAAAAAGAAATTAAAAACATTTCCATAACATTTACAGCGTTCATTTGTTATTTAAATTCGTTTCTCAGTATATCTGACGAAATAGCCTATTATGAAATATGACCTTCGCATTATTTGGCATATAACATATAAGAGTTTCGTAACTCACAGCTATGGCCTTTAGTATGATTTCGTCATATCACCACATCACAGAAATACGAATAAATTTCCCCTATCCTTTAAAAATCATTAAAACTTATAAAATAACTCACTTATAATAACATTGACAATTCTGTGGTTTTAATTCAATTCATATGAAAGTTCATATACGTTTTATTTTTTCACTGCTTTTTAGGATACGGATTATCGCCAATAGAAATGATATTCTGAAATCTTACCTTTATTCAAATAACACCAGAAGGTTATATAGTACAAGAAAAATATATTCTTGAGCTTACTGTAAACCGAATTTGAAATAAAAAAATTGTATTGAAATTTAGTTTTGATTATTTTGTGGTTATAGAAAACACAAAAAAATAAACTGAATCAAGTAAAAATTAAAGTGTAATTTATAGTTAAAAGAAATCTTTCGTTGATGTGTCTCTCTGTGTATTTCTTCTGTTCCAGGAACATTTTTCGATACATATATTGAAATGCTTGCTCAGGTTAATTTATGTAGAACATATTTCGAGTGTTGACAATTCGAAGAAGAAATGTTCTAGAAGAAATATTACCACATGGTGAAATGTTTGATCTTGAAATTTATCTTTTATCTGTACTCATATTCTTGTTATCGATATTTAATTGATAAGCCAGCTGTTTACATTTCAGAAAGTTTTAAAGTTGTTAGTAACCAATCCTCCGTATCTTTATCTCAAACTGCAGAGGTGTCAAGCTGGCACAGTTTCTTCTTGATTAAGCTCATAGTTTCCACAACCACTTTACTGACCTTGATAGCATCAACTACTTACAGACTAAACTAAATGCTAAACGAGCAGCGGAAATTTTCTCAATGTTTTATAAAATCATTCTTGTTATATAATCATCATTGTTTTATACACGTGTGTTCTGATACTTCACTGAAACATGTATCACACTTCTTATTATAAAGCAAAATATTACGAGGCTTCTAAAATATTTCTTTAAAAAATTAATGTTTCTCTATTAGCGGCCTTGTCTACAACTAGGTTGTAAGGAATTATTATTTTGTTTCACGTTTTCTTTCATATAAACATTCACTAGTTTGTTGCAATAACATTCCTAAATGAACTAATAGCACAGCTAGGAACAAAGTCTATGAACGATATGAACGAAAAGAAGTATGAAAGGTGTTCTACACAATTATAACATATGTATCTGGTACAACTGGTTATTCGGTTCCTTCGAAATTCTCGTAGAGTTGACAATCAAGTCATACAAAGTTTTCATGTTTTTGTTTGAGCAGGCCGGCAAAGCACGTAATAAACACTGGATAAAGAAACAATGGCTTCATAGAGTCAACAGATACCAAGCTGATACATGTAAAAAACGAAAGACGGCAACATGTAGTTTTGAAGATAAGAGACGAGTATTTACAAAAATAATTCTAGATAAATAAAGATATATATTCATTTGTTATCAATGTTATTCTCTTTTCACCAGTTTGTTTATATTTTTCTTCAGAAACATAAAAATAAAAAATATTAATTGTGATGAAGGAAATAATAAATTGAACAAAGTAAGAGTTTGTTTTGTTACCGATTTGTAAACAATTTTTACGTGATAGAAAAAAAAATGAATATTAATTTCGAAGTCTGCGTATCTTATGGAAAATCTATTTGTAAAAGCAAAATAACTTGTATGGAATTTAAGTTATTAGGTCAAGGTAATATTGCAAAAGATCTTAGGAACAGAATTCAAAACTCCTTATGCAATGATATTATTGAGTCACACTATCACGTGACACTAACAGATCAATTTTGGTAGGTAATTAACCAATTCTCCAAGTACTTTTATGGGATATGAAGTAAGATTAGCTTCAGTAAAAGATCTCTTTCATAATACAGTATTTTTATTAGATGCTATGTTATCTAACAATCTATTTTATTTTAACAAATTAAAACATCGGTTCTCAGTCTAATAAAGTTCACAATTGATGCTTTACTACGTCTTCAGTCAGAAACCATTATAAATGTGATTTTATAATAATTTTAATTTAAAATCTCATTAATCGACAGGCATATACTGTTTGCGTAAAACTAGATGACGCAACATTTTTGATAAGAAACTTGCATTTGTCAAATAAAATCATGGTTTCAGATCTTTAAGAAAGGCTATACTTAAGTTTACATATTTCTCCATTTTGTCAATTCCAGTTGCAATATGAAATATTTTATTGATCTATTTTCGTCGTTTCCTTTTTAATAGTTATTTAAAACAGTATGGAGGAACGAACTCACTGGCTTTATGTTAATATTTCCAGGTTTTCTGCATTTCAACAGTTTTATTGTGATACAGGAAAACAATATGACGTTTATTGTCGAGTTTAATAAGATTCATTGAAACTGTTAAAATTAAAGCACTTTATTATATTCAGTAGCTTCTGATCTTATCAACCAATGGGGATCAGAATTTGATAATTAATTGAGTGATTAATATAGGTGATTGAGAATAAGATTTACACTTATTATCAGTCATAATGTTGACAATTTCACATAAAATTTAGGTTGTTTCCAAACAAGATGTCAAACTAATAGTGTTGAATAATCATAATGAAAAAGTGAATAAAACGAAAAACTGATAAACATAATAACATAGATTTACACATCACATGAGACATTAGTGTTAGATCTATTACATTGTTAACCGTTACATATTCTAAATAGTTCTTTAAAGATTTTGAACAAGTAGAACTGTTCTTCATAATATTATTACAACCACACTCTAAGCAAGTTTCTATATATACAGTTTTATATACGACAAACATAGTTTTCGGAATGCTATTCAAGTTAACTATTTAATATAACATACATTATACATATAATAAGTTAAATATATTACAGACATTATAATCAATAAAGTTACTGAAAGTAACCTTAAAAAAATTGAAACTTATTTTCAAACCACGCACCTATGCTCACAAACGTGATAGTAAAGTGTATCAAACATTTGAATTAATTTGAGATCTATTTATACATTCTTTAAGAGCTGTTAATTGAAAAAAATAAAGTTGGTAAAAGAACTTTTTTAATGAGAACATGAGTTGTTTAGCATACATGAAGTGCCTGTATGGACACAGTGGTGTCCCTGTCCGAGATTAAGGTGTTGCTGACCTAAATAAACTACTTGAAGAATGGCCAAAGGACACCTTCACATCTGGGAACATAAATATACAATTACCAGAAACTAATCCACAGCCTAAAGCAATAGTAATCCGCAGGGTGCACTACTCCATCACAAAACAGGATATTGAGCAAGCATACACAAACTAAATATACGATACACTAAGGTGGAAAAAATTATCTCCAAGGTCACAAACAAAGCAACAAATTAAATAAGAGTTGACATGGAACAACATTACAATATTTTGGAACTGATAAACAATGGTATCATTTTGTGGTACCAAAAATTCCAAGTTAAACAGCTATAAACACCAGCAGTAGTAATTACACAGTGTAATAATTGCGATCGATATGGACACGTTTCAGCGGCATGTCCAGCAACACCGAGGTGTTGCGTATATGGCGGTGAACACCACATATCTGATTGTAAAAAGATCAAGCTGAACCAAACTGCTGTAACTGTGGAGAAACACATACAGCAAATTATAAAGGATGCAACAAATATGAAAAGATAATACAACGCCTTAATGATATAAAAAAACAATAAAACCAAAACAAGATAGCACAATAACACACACAACTACAGGGCCAATTACATATGCACAAATGTTGAAAGAAAACCCTACACAACCAAAACCACGAACAAAAGAAAACAAAATTCAACCGAAACAGTTAGCAATTTACAAGAACTTAACAAAATCACAGATGCAACAAGCAACGAAGAAAACAACAATCTTACAGTAAAATAAAACACAAACGATGAAACAAATCTAATGGTAAACATAATTAAAAACATTATTACAGAGTTCATTACAGAATTTACAAAACCGACCCAATCGAAATATAGCATAGACCTATTCATAAACATAGCTATAAAACACATAACATCACATATACCGTAACTAATCAACCAATCACAGAATACATGCTAAAATTTTCATTCCACAGTTCTAAGTATCAATATTCAAGGTGCACTTGGTTCCAAGAAACACGAGATTGAAGAGTTAGTAAAAGATATTAACCCTGTTATTCTTAGTGTAAGCGTAACACTAATTTATCCTAAGAATAGATTCAAAATATGTAACTATACGTCAATAAGAAGAGATAGAAGAAATAATCAAGACACCAACAGAAGAATTATGTTATCATATAAAGAACATCTTCCCATTACTGAAATCCAAATGAACAGCAGGAAGGAAAATATAATGGTTGATATCCTCTGAGATAACCACTCGATAATAACAATAGCAGGAATATATTGTTCTCCAACAAAATGTATAGACATAAATCTTATCTTCAACATATTTTTCTACGATCAAAATACAATTGTAATAAGTGATCTGAATAGCAAAAGATCTTTGGATGTAAATCCACTAACTCTAATGGCAGACACCTGTTCCAACTCATAGATAAAAACAACATATCCTTTAAACGATTATACACCTACCCATACTACCATAATATGCATTACATAATATATGCTATAATACGAATACAGTATTACAGGAGTGTATCTGATATTTTCTATGGTCTTTTCATGATGTACTAAAAACACGTTAATCCAGAAAGTCTTGATATAACTGAAATAAAAACCCTTATGACTTGTTCGCTTTCTGAATCTGTCCAATTACTTATAATTCACGATGTCATAGCTATGACCAGTTCTTTTCCCGGATATGTCCCATTTATTATGGACCAATTTTGGTACCAACGACCTTACACAATCCGATAAGACTGCTGAAGACTTCTTCTCAGAACTTGAAAACGCAATAAGAAATATCTTCAGCCTCATAATCATACATTTAACTGGCATAGGATTATAAGAAGTTAATTGGTCTATTAGGCGTACTTATTACAGTTACTAAACAGCTAAAAAATTATATCCAAAGATTGCGTAACAATACGGTTTACTTCTATCTATAACACTGCTGTATTTAAACTATGTTATATGAATAGTACAATGATGATACTTTAAAGAAAACTGTCCTTTATAAGTAGTTTACTAGGTGCACGTTATTGATTTGGTATATATATATATGAATATACACACAGTAGTGTGCAAAAGTGTTAGAACGAAATCAAAAATTAGATTTCAAGCTATTAAAAAAAAACAATGGATGTTAAATCATAGGTGATACATTCAAAGTTTATTAATCTTCATATTTAGTATAATAAAAACTCAGTGGTGGTATTTGGTTTCAGCAAACAGTATATGTTTTCTGTCCCACTTTTATTTTAACAACTGTAGACAGCCTTTAGGTTACAATCGCAACATGTTTAATGTCCTTTGGAACTTTGCTCTATATGTTTCAGATACAAAACGTTCTTTGGAAGCAAGTTTTGATTTGTAAAGTTTTTCAGGTTTCAAAGTCTAGATATCTTCAATTGGCTTAAGATCGAGGCTCTGTGGGGGTATTGCATCACTTGAATGATTCCAGTAACTTCTTTCTTAGCTGAGTAATTTATATATAGGATGGATGAATGTTTCAGGTCATTATCTTTTTGGCAGTAGAATCCTTTACCATTAATACACAAACCACTGTGTATAACAAGACGGATCAACAGTGTCTGATGGCAGTTGCGTTAATCAATTATTACATCTATTTTGCAAATATCTATTTTTATCTCAATAGAGAAGCACTTTAAACCATTACACCATGATTCATATTAGGTGAAGTGCACTGATTTCGGTATATTTCTCTTTTATTCCTCTGGACGCACAACTTTCGCTTTGAACCAAATATTTCAACTTGGATTCATACGTCCATCACACCATTTTACAATCATTAATAGTCCAGTTTTTACACTTTTTTGCAACTATTCTTTTGACAATATTTGGAGATCAAAGTAAGGGTTTTTAAGTTGCTACACAACCAAATATTTCATTCTCTTTGAGTATTCTTTATACTGTAGATCTGAGCACTTTTATGTCACTTGGTAGATGTTTGTTTATCTCATGCTTGAGATCAGTGGCAGTCTTCCTTCTGTCCCGAAAGCTGTATAAACAAAGACACTGAATATCAGCATCATTTAGTTTAGGTGTTATACCTATTCATTTCATATTTTTATATTTACCTGTCCAGGTGTCACGATTTAGGATGTAACTGAAAGTGTTTGGGGATCATTTCAAGTTTGCAGCAATTTGCCAGATAGTACAAACAACATTACATATCGCTTTTGTTGAGAATTCTGTTCGCTTTCTAAGCCGTAACATGACAAGAAAATTATTATATGATGTTAAACACTGTTTTTACTCAGGTTTATTTTTGGAGTGCTATTATATTGAATTCTTTTGACAAATTTCCGACTGTTTTCTATATAGTTCATCTTGAAGTGACTGTCAATGTTTTGGTCGTCTGCTGTTTTGAATATTTCTTGGAGTTGTTCTTTCAAGGCGTGTACTTTCTGTTTGTTCTTTTATGCTAGTTTATTATTATTGTGTTTGAGTGTTGTTTAACTAAGTGATGGTTGTTTTGTTTAACCTTGTAGCCTATTTTATATGAGAATATGAATATCTGGGAACAGTTTTTGAGTTTATTTGTGTATTGAAGGTGTACTGTTATTGTGATTATAATAACTTAATGTATCTTCTAATTTTATTTCTAAGCGTATTAATTTGTGGGTCAAAAGTTCTAACATGTTCTATTTTTTATATTGTTCGTTCCTTTATTTTGTGGTTATGGGTAACACTATTTTGCACCAGTTGGTATGGATTCACTATTTTGCATCAGTTGGTATGGGAATATAGACACTCTTGATATGTATTTTTCTGATTTTTTATGAGTCTGTTTCCGACTACTGAACATTAGCTATATTTATTCAGGTTATTATTGAATACATTATTTACTGTTCCTGCTTAAATAACTCTTATTTACAGAACTTAACTTGAATATATATCAAAGTGAACTTGTCTAACTAATAATGTTCATTGCGTGTCATGTTTTCAATTATCGCTTTCTATTACTTTAAAGCTAAATAGAAAGTTAACGGTTACAAATGTTTGAGTTGTTTCAATCACTTTAATCTTGTAATTTATAAGGATGTTTGTTTTGAATTTCGCGCAAACGTACACGAGAGCTATCTTCGATAGCCGTCCTTATTTTCTCATTAAAATGTCCAGATACATTTCATCCCAATACAGAAAGTTCAGAGATATTATACTATTATATAAGAAACGTAGATTAAGATACACGTTTTATTGTTTTACAGCCAAAACAACCTGCTGTAGGACATATAGAGAGTTATTAACAGGAGTCGTGGCGATCCTTCGAGATGGAGGATGATGGCTCTCTAAAATCATACATGGGTTCGGAGATAGCTAATGAAGCCAATCCTTGCTGCACAGATTTTCTGGGAGTAAAGGCGGGTCAGTTCAGGGGAAAGGAGAGGTTTCAGTAGCAGCTGGAGTTGTTTTATTTTCTCTCGCTTCGCTTCAAAATGTTGGAAACTTTGTTAAACTTGGGAGACGCCTGTGAGTGAGTTGACGTAACGTATAAATGACTGCACCCCAGCAGACACACGGTCCTTGACAGTCAACTAGTTGAGTCCAAAGGGAAGAAAACTAAAACGATTGGAGCTTGAGGAAATGCTGCAGCTCACGTCCTCCTTTCCTGTCGTTGAGGATTACAGGTATGGTCCTTCTTCCTTTTGGATTGGCCGTTGGGGTCTAAGGGTTGGACTGTTGTTTGTCAGAAACATCACCCACGACCTTACCATCAACATCGATTCTACCAGGAGCACAAACCTCCAGACGACATCGTTCTCAGAATAACTGGCATGCGCATGTTCTCTCGTGACGTCAAGGTGACTTCGACGAGAGAGTTACCAGGAGTAATTGTTTAACGATTTTATTTCTTCTGTGTTTAAGACCCTTGTAACACACACTGTCACATGTCTTTTGTGAATGCCCTTTACTAGACTCTTACTTCCCATTCCAAAATCTAAGGCAATCTGTTGAGAAATTCCTGAGATATAACATGAAAAATTTGATTGAATTTTCTATTCTATCTTCTTCGCATCAAAAGTGTGGAAACTTTATTTGGTCGGAAAAATATTTAACTTTATTTTGTTGAATTTTTTGTTGAAATCTGGTACAATCATGGATCTTTTTAACCTGTATTTACGAAACAAATCTGATGTAAATATAAGCCACATATGCGAAGTTAATCCACTTATAGCGCTTAAACTTGACGAAATTATTTGCACATGCCTACGTAAAACGTCACGTAAGATATCGGTCTTACATATTTAATATACAGCTTCACCTACGAATAAAAGTGGACCGTTAATAGTTTTTCATCATCAGGATTAATGACAGCTAATTTAGAGCAACAAACCCATGTGATAAAAAAACGTGCAAATACAAAAAATATCTGTCAGGCCAAGCAAACAAGATTAGCTGTTTATCGTCAAGTTTTCAAAACAGGAGTGGACGGTTGTTAATGATTATTCATTGTAAATTTTTCTGAACAATTTTACTATATTTTAGAAAATTATCATAATCAAGAACGTTTAGCATCAGGAGATGTTATATTAACTATTTAGCATAGATGGTGATGCTTCATAGAGCTATGCCAATTTCATGGGATTATTGACAAGAATCTAGCAGTCTAAATTCCGTGGCGTTACTATAAATAAGCCATTAACAGTGTTTAGAGAAGAAAACGTATCTGAAAAGCTCTGTTTTGAACAACATGGTTTTTATCTTATAAACTTCTTATTTCATGGTATTTATTAATGTGTATCAAAGCAACATTAAATGTGAAAGTGGTTTGCGGCCAAAAAGGACTGTATGTGTGACTAAAAGGAATAAAATCAAAATTGTAGGCCAAACTGGAAGCTGTATTTATATGCTCAATATTGAACATACAACACCGCCAGGTTAATTAATCAATGAATATTTTCTTTAAAATTATTATCAATTTTAGAAGTGTTGCGAGAAAATTGACCGTCAATTTTGATTTCATGCTATTACGGTTAGAAAAGAAAGGTGTTTAAAAAGAAACTTTTTAGTCTTATCTTTGTCATCACCCAATAAGATTTTCGTTCAATACTAGTCTCATGAATTGAACTAACCGATGAGAGACAAAAGATTCTGTGAAAATCACTTTATCTTTGAAGTGTAATACTTTAACAGTTACTAGTTAAGTCCTGAAAGGACAAATTAAGTTGAACGTGGAAGAAATTACTGTTACGGCTGTATCTTTTATTTCTATTACGAAGCAATCACATTTTTCTAATATAAGTAACAATTGAGGAAACAAATATTTCAAAGCATAAAGATGTGATTTATTCTGAGAGTGCACATTAAATGTTTCGAGAGAACATTGGTCTGAATTGTTCAGACACATTAAAGTTCTGTTGAAACATGTAGTATGTTCCCTTTGAATAAATGACTTCATTATGTTTAGAAATCGTTCTCTGCTAACATATTATTACTATGATTTGCTTAAACGGCACACTTTCGTATTTCTATAAATATTGTTGTATTCGTGCATACAAAAATAATAAACAACCTTTATAGATATGTTTAAGTAGATGTCTAATTTTAAAAATAATTTGAACGTCAAATTACATTCTATGTTCTGCTCCTGACGAAAGACCGACAGACCCTGTGAAAGTCTACAAGTAGAAGTGGACTTTCAGTCTATAATCGACTTTCTTTTCGAAGCATTTAAAATTCAAGTTAAATGTCTTATCTTCAAAGTTTTGCTGGTCAGTTTAAGAATGCTTTACGCTTCCTTCGTTTATCTCTTGAAATATAGAAAACACGAGCATGTCTTCTGGAAATGATTAAAATCTCTGCGAAGAATTTCATAAGCATTCATTCTTAATAAAACTATTGTAAGACAGACAAGGGAAGTCGATCACAAGTGAGATGTAGCATTCTAAACGAGAAACTTGGCAGAAATGATGAAGTATTGGAGTCAGTTGCTGCTCGAAGTTGCCATCTCTGCTGTAGAGATGTGGTGAAGATTTGTACTGTCTGAATTTGGCGCATTCAACACATTTAATTTAATAATAATGTTGCTACTTCTCTTTTATATTTCACTTCAATAAGTAAGAAATATCCAAAAATGTTCAGGCTCAATCACTTATTTCAAACCTAATACAAATCGTAGTTGAACGGTATGGTTCAAAAAAGGTCGGAAAATTTAAAGAGAATCAATGATATATCTATTCTCCACACTGTACCTTCATATTCAATTATTTCATATTTTGGTTATTATGGAAGACAAGTTAAAATGCTAAAATATTTATTTCCGTTTTTTGATTTGTACAATGGTTTTGTGATGGGATCTTTGCTCAAATTTAAATATTTACCAAAGTTTTTGCAGTTACGACATAGGAATAAATATATAAAAAAATTCTAAGTTTTTTGACGTTTTGAAAAATTTGATATAAATTTGGTTTCGGATCACTAAATTAGCATTCCAGGTTGGATCTGAATCGATCAACTCGTCAAGAAGAAAATACGTTACAGCCAGACCCAAAGTTTTACACAAAACTGTTAATATATATATATTATACACATATAGATATTTATTTATCTTTCTATAGAAAGTAATTTAACTATTAATTAATAAACACTCAGGGATACGGTGTTTCATCGTTTTATACAGAGTTTTTCAAATAAAAAAATACATTTCGAAAAGATGTAATTAAGAGGAAACAAGCTAGAGGGAAAAGTAACTTACCTACAAAACGCAATTACTTTGTATGTTCCGTATTTCTCTTTTCTCCAATCTTCTTACATAAGTACTGATGAACTCAGTATTGAAATTCTCGGTGCATATTTTGTAAATTTGGAAATGTTTTACTAAAGGATTAAGAGAAAAATAAAATTTTTTCGAGACGTTGTTTCAGAGAATAAAACTCCTAAACCTGTAATTAACTGATGTTTACTGAACCTTGACAATTTTTGTGAGGTTTGAAAAATATTTTTGAATCATAATTCAATAACAGTAACAAATTGTTTCTCACTTTACAATCAACAAATGTTTCCACATAATATAATCAACGCTTCCTTTTCATAAAATGATAAGATTTCAGGGCTAACTGAAATTTCTTCTTAATATAATTATAAATTAATTAAAAGTTAAAGCACCATATTGATTAGTTGGAATGATGTCAAACATTCAGTGTACGTCAGAATTAATTAGAAAATTAAAACATTTTCTCTAACATTTTGTAGCTTTGATCTGTCTTCGTTTCCAAATGCATCTGGGAAAAATCCAAACATTGGTTACGTTTTTTGTTATTAATTAAAACTAATAAGTAGAAATTTGTGTATTAGCTATTTTGTTACTTGCTTGTTTTGGCCTTAAGTATGATTGCGTCATATCACTCAACTATATAAATGTGTAAACTTCTAGAATACTTTTAACATAACCAAGTAAATTACAGCTGATATCAACGTTTTTGATATCATTTATACATTTATACATATTAACAAATGTTAAGTATGTAATGAGAAACATAAAGGTCTCAGTTCAAGTGTTTTCTAAGTGCAAAGCTACACAGAGGGTTATTTGTACTTTGTCCACCATATATAACCTAAACCCGGTTACTAGCGTTTTAAGTCTCTTAAAAACACCAAAAACGCATTGGAAGAAAAGAAAGCTAATAAGAAATGTTCTATCTTAACAAGATATCGTTTATCTTAGATATTATAGTTTTTAATTAATATTTGATACAAGATCGTCACTGAACATAAGATTGCTGTTCCAGATTTGTTACATGAAATTTCGTCATATTTTCCGAACCAATGCATCGAAACCAACATGACAATTCACGTAAAACGATTTCTCTAACAATATTAGTTCTTCTCCTAATCAAACTATTAATCGAACGTACTGTGAAAACGGTATATTTTTAGCAATTATCCATTTATCTCCTGATTATATAAAATTTCCTTCTTCAATAAAAATCATGCCCGTCTAATTTCTAGTGGTTCAATACTCACATTCTTTACCGCCATGTTTACACTTATCTATATAATAATAACTGTAGTAAACCTGCAGATACGTCAACTACTAAAACATATAAAGACAAGTGTCTTATAATCACACACTCATATTTATATAACTTATACAGTAATTACTATATAAATCCTATATTTTCTTCGTAATTCTAATTACAGCTATGCATTTAACATAACATATTGTTAAAAGCTCGTAGTACACAATTAGTTGTGTCTCTAGAGCTAACATTAACTCTATTAATGATCACTTCTGGTTCAGTTGGTACATGACCACGTCATGCAATGTTATAATCATGGGTAACAGTATCAGCTTACATTGTAGTAGGTGTTCTTCACATGCTGTCCTTGGGTACATGGATTTTGACGAAACTAGACAGGCTTTACGTCGGGTAATCTATGTCAACTATTTCATCACCTAATATACGGCATTAACGTTCTCTAACTTTTAATTTTCTATCTCGGCTTTATTTATCTCTTCATCGTCATAAGATAAATCTAGTTTATTCGAGGAATCAGATTCAACCTCAATATTTTTTTTTGTCAATCATCCAGTTTTCATCAGTCATATATTCGTTCTGATAGGGTTTCCTTTCCTTCAGTTTCTTTAATCTTTTAACACGTACCAGTTTGTTTATATCTTTCTTCAGAAACATAATGATAAAAAATGTTCATCCTGGTAAACGAAATAATAAATTGAACTAAGTAAGAGTTTGTTCTCTTCCTGATTTGTAAACAATTTTATGTTTTAGAAAAAAATGAATATTAATTTTGAGCTCTGTTTATCTAAATTATGGAAAATCTATTTATAAAACCAAAATAACTTGTATGGAATATAAGTTATTAGGCCTAGATAATATTGCAAAAGATCTTAGGAACAGTATTAAAACTCCTTATGCAATGATATTATTGGGTCACACTATCACGTGACATTAAAGATCAGTTTTAAAACGTAATTAGCCAATTCTCAAAGTAAGTTTATGGGATATGAAGTAAGATTGGCTACAATAAAATCTTTTCTTTCATAATATAGCTTATTTATTAGATATCATGACATCTAACGACCTATTTTTATTTTACCAAATGAAGCAGTAGCTATCAACCTAATAAAGTTCACAATTGATGCTTTACTACCTCTACTGTCCGAAACCATTACCAGATGTGATTTTATCATAATTTTAAATTAAAATCTCATCACTCGACAGGCATTTACTATTTGAGTAAAACTAGATGGCGCTATATTCAAGAAACTTTTCGACCGGAAACTTGCTTTTATCAAAATGAATTTTTGTCAATTCCAGTCGCAACATGAAATATTTTTATTGATCTATTTTCGTCGTTTCATTTTTAATAGTTATTTGAAACAGTATGGAGGAACGAATTGTTTGGCTTTACTTTACGTTAACATTTCCATATTTCCTGCATTTTTACAGTTTTATTGTGATATAGGAAAACAGTATGACATTTTACTGTCGAGTTATATTCAGTAACTTCTGATCTTAACTAATCAAGTGATTAATAGAGCTAATTGAGAATAAGATTTATACTTATTAATATCGATAATATCCGATAAGATCTAGGTTATTTCTAAAGTAGATATCAAGCTAATAATGTAGAATAATCACAATAAAAAAAGTGAATAAAAAGAAAACTGATAAACATTATAACATAAATTTGTACTTCACATGAAACATCAGTGTTTGTTCTATTAATTTCTCAACCTTTGCATTTTATGTATAGTTCCTCGAACATTTTCAACAAATAGAAGAGTTTATCATAAGAGTACCACAACCACACTGTACGAACATTATATGTATTGCTGAAGGCGTGGTTCTTTTCAGACCTGCTTACATATCTGTGGCCTTCAGTATGATTGCGTCATATCAGTACATTACGTAAATACGAAAAGTTGGAGAATGCTTTTAACATAACCAACGAACTAACAGCTGATATCAACGTCTTTTACCGTATCGCAGTCTAATGAAGATGAGAACGGTGGTAAGTGTTCTACAGTTTATTCAATAAGTTAATTATCGGTTAAACTGTAACACAACTCACCGAAGACAAGTAGTTGTATTTGTTACATGGTATAATTTCAGTGTGAGAAGAGGCACTTTTCTACGCACACTAATATGAGATAATTAGATGCAATTTAATTACTGTTCATAAGAGTATATGTTTGTTTGAGTGTTTTTCTTGTAGCAATGCCACATCGGGCTATCAGCCGAGCCCACTGAAAGGAATCGAACCCCTGAGTTAAGCTTGGAAATCTGTAGATTTACCACTGTACTTCCGAGGGGCGTTCATAACAGACTTGATCCTTTAATTATAAAAACAAATCTTAACAAGATATCGCCTAACTAAAGTACTATTATTCTTAATCAATCCTTCCCATACTAAACATTAGGTAGATTTTTCCTGATTTGTTACGTGAAATTACGTCATATTTTCCCAACCTCTGTCATCAAACTTAACACGACAACTTACGACAAAAATATTCCGAGTGATATTAGTTTTTCTCGTGATACAACTATTAATCGAACATACTGTGGAAACGATATATAATCGAAAATTATCCACTCATCTCCTGATAATATAAAATCACTTTCTTCAATAAAAATCATACCTGTCACTCAAGTCGTGTATCTGAGGATTGCTGGTTCAAATCCTTGTTATATAAAACATGTTTGCCCTATGTTTGGTGAAAGTGTGGCCCAAGAGTTTCAAAATTCGTGACTTGAGTAATGTTTTATTTATTAATGTGAATATTATAATACATGATTTGAGAATACCTGGTCTGGTCTTTTAGTAACTATTCGTCACTGGTTTGTTATTTTTTGGAAGAAACTGCTGTGTACACTCTAATTTTCCAAAATTGTTGAATATTTAAAAAAAATTGCTGCTTTCTGATGGTTAATAATGTCTAAGAGCTTAAAATTTATACACCTTAAGAAACCTATTGGGATTGAAATGAGAGAAACATATAGAACTTAGGTCAATTTGTTTATTTAATGGAAAGCTACAAGGCTATGTGAACTTTATTTATCGCATAGAAAGTACCCCAGATATTAGCGATTTAAGTCACTAAAGTAATCAATAAGCCGTTGGGAGAAGAGAGAGGACTGTTTATTTTATGCAGCACAAGTAATCTTCAATTTTATTAAAGGGATAAAAATGGAACATTTTAACTCCTACTTTAAATAAATGGAATAGTGTTTGTGATATATTATTTGTTACACAGGATTTCACTGGTATTTATAGACGTTTGTTATAAAAATATTTAATCAAAATTAAACTGATATACAGTAAAAGTATCTCTATCTATATATATACAGATAAAAGTATAACGCATATTGAAACCGATTACAACAGTAATCAAATAATTTATATTTGTCTTAAAATATGAACCTCCTCAAACTAACAAAGATAAAGTATGCATAATATAAATCTGGTTCAGTCGAATCATCAGATTCGATTTTAAATATTTTCTTTTTTGTCAGTCTTCTGGTTTTCATCTGTCATTTCTTCGTACTGATGGGGCTTCCTTTCCTTCAATTTCTTTAACTAATTGTCAAGTAACAACTGTTTGTTTTTTCACATCATCAGCAGTTTTCTGATAAATGACAGTCTTCTGATACATGAACCAGCTCTTGCCAAGTTTTCTTATCTTTCTCACATGTTTGAGAGATCATATCCAGCAAATTACCGTTGATTTTTTCTGCTAACAGTGTAGCAGCTGGATGTAAGGCAATGTTTCTGTTTTTGGGCACCTAAGAACTGAAAAATGTAATACATTAACTTGTAAATGAAGTGACTATTTCTATCTGTCAGTAAGTACTGAAGTACACCGTGTATAGCCAATACTTTATTCACAAATGCCTCAGAAATCGTTTACACTTTTTGATGAGGCAAGCGTATTGCATCATGTGGTGGTGTCAAGCTGTCACAGTTTCTTCCTTGTTCCACTTATAAATACAGTGTCCTTACTTTCCATAACCTATTTAGTAACCTTAACAGAGTCAATTAATTACAGTCAAAACGCTAAACGTACAGCGGAAGCTTTCTCAACATGTTTTATAGAATCATTATTGTTGTATAATCATCACTGTTTTATTCACGTGTGTACTGATACGTCTCCGTATGCTGTCAGCTTTAAGGGGAGAAAGTTATACGATAGATCAAATAACACATTTGTTTTAATGGTCATAATTTCGTAAGAAAATTAACTTTTGATATATAATTTTATTACAGGTTTTTGTTTTGCTTTTGTTTGGTATGGACGTCATTATAGGAAGCTGCATTATGAAAGAAAATAACTAAAGAAACCAGAATTTCCACGATGGTTTCGGTGATCATGGAAACAAAGGGGGAGATAGGAGCGGTAATGACAGACATGGGAGTAACGGTGATTCAAATTTTTATAGAAGTAAGAAAATAAAGGAGACAATAAGAAAGGGTTAGAAAGAGAAACAACCAAAAGCTTAGACATTAACATTGGCCTGAAAGGTGATGGAAGCTGCAACAGCAGTTTGGGATACGAAAGAGTATTGGATAGTGAACTAATAATGAATGACGGTCGAAGTTTGAATGCAGCAAATCATAATGGCAGAGGATAATTGGTTACAGCTAATTCAGGTGATAATAAATTATTAAGTATTTTAAACTCTTAATATAAAAATATTGCAAAATTTCACTTTTCTTGTAAGAATGATAACAATTTTACTATCCAATTCAGGAATAAAAAATTGAAAGAAGGTAAAATGATTAAACATTTTCTAATTGTTAGATAGAAACTTATTGATTGACTAAATATTATACTCAAGTGGCACAGCAGGATGTCTGCAGATTCACACCAATGGAAACTAGGTTTTTATATTCATTGTGGGCAGGCACAGACAGCCCACTGAGTAGCTTTGTAACCTGAACTGTGAAATAAAATAAAAAACTGTGAATTGAAATTAAGTTCGATTTTTCAGAATAGAAAATAAAGTGTAATTTATACTTAAAAACATCTTTAGAGAATTTGCTTGTCTGTGTGTTTCTTTTGTACCTATAACACGGTTCAATACCGAATGACATGCGAAGTGGTGGGTAGTTTTTTTAGAATATATATTCAGTCTGACTCAGGAAAACCTGGGCGTTAATGTTATATCACAAAGATATTGAGAAAATAAATCAACAATCAAACGAATTACCAATTCCATGGGCTGTAGAAAAGCAAAGGCTATAGAAATATGTTTCAGTAAATAGTAGAAACCATACGAATAAGTTTCTGTGAATAGCATAAAGAATAAAAATATGTTTCTGAATATAATATAAACAATACAAGGGAGTTCCTGTAAACAATATGAACTACACAAGTATGTTTTGGTAAACTGTATAAAATATACAATGTTTGTGTAAATAATACAAGCTAAACAAAAGTGTTTCTGTAAATAATACAAGCTAAACAATAGTGTTTCTGTAAATATTACAAGCTAAACAAAAGTGTTTCTGTAAATAATACAAGCTAAACAATAGTGTTTCTGTAAATAATACAAGCTAAACAAAAGTGTTTCTGTAAATAATACAAGCTAAACAATAGTGTTTCTGTAAATAATACAAGCTAAACAATAGTGTTTCTGTAAATAATATATACTAAAGTAGAGTGTTTCTGTAAATAATATATACTAAAGTAGAGTGTTTCTGTAAATAATATATACTAAAGTAGAGTGTTTCTGTAAATAATATATACTAAAGTAGAGTGTTTCTGTAAATAATATATACTAAAGTAGAGTGTTTCTGTAAATAATATATACTAAAGTAGAGTGTTTCTGTAAATAATATATACTAAAGTAGAGTGTTTCTGTAAATAATATATACTAAAGTAGAGTGTTTCTGTAAATAATATATACTAAAGTAGAGTGTTTCTGTAAATAATATATACTAAAGTAGAGTGTTTCTGTAAATAATATATACTAAAGTAGAGTGTTTCTGTAAATAATATATACTAAAGTAGAGTGTTTCTGTAAATAATATATACTAAAGTAGAGTGTTTCTGTAAATAATATATACTAAAGTAGAGTGTTTCTGTAAATAATATATACTAAAGTAGAGTGTTTCTGTAAATAATATATACTAAAGTAGAGTGTTTCTGTAAATAATATATACTAAAGTAGAGTGTTTCTGTAAATAATATATACTAAAGTAGAGTGTTTCTGTAAATAATATATACTAAAGTAGAGTGTTTCTGTAAATAATATATACTAAAGTAGAGTGTTTCTGTAAATAATATATACTAAAGTAGAGTGTTTCTGTAAATAATATATACTAAAAAGTAGAGTGTTTCTGTAAATAATATATACTAAAGTAGAGTGTTTCTGTAAATAATATATACTAAAGTAGAGTGTTTCTGTAAATAATATATACTAAAGTAGAGTGTTTCTGTAAATAATATATACTAAAGTAGAGTGTTTCTGTAAATAATATATACTAAAGTAGAGTGTTTCTGTAAATAATATATACTAAAGTAGAGTGTTTCTGTAAATAATATATACTAAAGTAGAGTGTTTCTGTAAATAATATATACTAAAGTAGAGTGTTTCTGTAAATAATATATACTAAAGTAGAGTGTTTCTGTAAATATATACTAATATGTTTCTGTAAATAATATATACTAAAGTAGAGTGTTTCTGTAAATAATATATACCAAAGTAGAGTGTTTCTGTAAATAATATATACTAAAGTAGAGTGTTTCTGTAAATAATATATACCAAAGTAGAGTGTTTCTGTAAATAATATATACTAAAGTAGAGTGTTTCTGTAAATAATATATACTAAAGTAGAGTGTTTCTGTAAATAATATATACCAAAGTAGAGTGTTTCTGTAAATAATATATACTAAAGTAGAGTGTTTCTGTAAATAATATATACTAAAGTAGAGTGTTTCTGTAAATAATATATACCAAAGTAGAGTGTTTCTGTAAATAATATATACTAAAGTAGAGTGTTTCTGTAAATAATATATACTAAAGTAGAGTGTTTCTGTAAATAATATATACTAAAGTAGAGTGTTTCTGTAAATAATATATACTAAAGAAGAGTGTTTCTGTAAATAATATATACTAAAGTAGAGTAAAAAAAGTAGAGTGTTTCTGTAAATAATATATACTAAAGTAGAGTGTTTCTGTAAATAATATATACTAAAGTAGAGTGTTTCTGTAAATAATATGTACTAAAGTAGAGTGTTTCTGTAAATAATATATACTAAAGTAGAGTGTTTCTGTAAATAATATATACTAAAGTAGAGTGTTTCTGTAAATAATATATACTAAAGTAGAGTGTTTCTGTAAATAATATATACTAAAGTAGAGTGTTTCTGTAAATAATATATACTAAAGTAGAGTGTTTCTGTAAATAATATATACTAAAGTAGAGTGTTTCTGTAAATAATATATACCAAAGTAGAGTGTTTCTGTAAATAATATATATTAAAGTAGAGTGTTTCTGTAAATAATATATACCAAAGCAGAGTGTTTCTGTAAATAATATATACTAAAGTAGAGTGTTTCTGTAAATAATATATACTAAAGTAGAGTGTTTCTGTAAATAATATATACTAAAGTAGAGTGTTTCTGTAAATAATATATACTAAAGTAGAGTGTTTCTGTAAATAATATATACTAAAGTAGAGTGTTTCTGTAAATAATATATACTAAAGTAGAGTGTTTCTGTAAATAATATATACTAAAGTAGAGTGTTTCTGTAAATAATATATACTAAAGTAGAGTGTTTCTGTAAATAATATATACTAAAGTAGAGTGTTTCTGTAAATAATATATACTAAAGTAGAGTGTTTCTGTAAATAATATATACTAAAGTAGAGTGTTTCTGTAAATAATATATACTAAAGTAGAGTGTTTCTGTAAATAATATATACTAAAGTAGAATGTTTCTGTAAATAATATATACTAAAGTAGAGTGTTTCTGTAAATAATATATACTAAAGTAAAGTGTTTCTGCATAAATTGTGATAAGAGATTCTCTCCCTACCCACAGATAATTATAACAACTAACAATAACTACGTTAATATGTGTATATTTCTAAATTAAAATTTACGGTCAGGTTTTCCAAACCTCTAGTTCTCAATTCTGTGCTTTTTATACTTTGCTTTGGTCAAGGTTGAGACAGACCAGCGTGTAGCTTTGTAATAAACTAAATAAAACTGAGTTTGTAATGTGTATTTCACGTTCGATACTTAAAATCTCATATATAATACAATGGAAAAGTTTCAACAAAGTAAATTTGTAAGCTAAACTTGTGACGCATCCATGATGTAAACTTTTGTCACAAGTTAATCAAACAAGTATGGTTTCTTATTGTTACATCTCTTGGTGTTATTAAGTACGTGTGTTAATATCAACAATGTATGAATTGATCTATTTATCATTTGGTCAGTTTTAAATTATACAAAATTATCTGATATTTTATCATTTTTGTTTAGGAAAGTCTTTGTACTTGAATTTAAAAGTTCAGTTTTACAAACTTGTTTTGTTTCCTTATACTGATTAAAATATTTTGACAAAATATTTCAATAACACAATAAATTTAATTGGTTTATTGAAGAAAAATACCACGTGTAGGTTTGTGATATTTAGATTCATTTGTTGATACCACAGTGTAATGGATTTCAACTTCTATACTGAACAAAGGTTGGATACATGTAAAGACAGTGTCTTGTTTATCATGAACAGTTTTTATCAGAAACGTAATATGTTTGAAATCATTTAAAAGAACTGACAGAGATGTAAGAAAAATGATAATGATAGATTAGTTTAAATGTAAAGTAAATAAAATTATTCATCTTTAGTCTAAATCGTTTAGCTTAACCTGCATTAATAAATGTAACGGAAATGACAAATCATTGATTCATTTAGTGAATATAGTCAACATAAACATTATTTTACTTTTATTTTGACAGATACCACTCGAGGAGCTTGACGGGAAATTCAACATAATTCCTCCTGTTTGTTGTTTTATACGCTTAGAAGATTTGTCACAGTATTGTTTTATTGGGAATTCTGTTATACTGAATTTGAATAACTTACTAAGAATCATGTTATCAATTTACATTTCACTAATAATGTCCCATAATGATATTTGGTATCTTATCATCAGAAATTAATGTTAGTTTAATTATCTGGCGTTACTCTACGAAGAGGACTGCCACAAATACAACTATTTGTCTTCTTTGAGTTATGTTGCAGTTTGTCCGGAAATTAACTTATAGAATAAACTGTAGAACACTAACCACTGTCCTCATCTTCATAAGACTGCGATAAGGTAAAAGACGTTGATATCAGCTGTAAGTTAGTTGGTTATGTTAAAAGTATTCTCCAACTTTTCACATTTACATAATGTGGTGATACGACACAATCATACCTAAGGCCATAGCTGTGAGTTACGAAACTGCTATGATGTAACTTTATACTCATTGGTTTTTTTAATCAAACAAACGTCGTACTGTATAATTAGTTTTCTATTCAGATATATTGGTAAACGAATATAAATCAACGCCATAAATTTTATAGTAATATTTTTCATTTTATTTTTGATACTGATGTACTTTCAAAGTACGACATGATGACAAATAAAGTTTATGGTATTTATATCGTTAGTTCATCCAAAAGTAAATTACAAAGTTATTTGTTTCTCTTCATCACAATCTGAATTATTTTATATGAGAAATTTAAATTGATTTCTATTTTATCACTTTATTATTACTCATTTATCTATCATACTGAAACCTTCCTTTTGTGTTTAGGTTATATACAGTTACGTTATGTTATGTGAAACTTATTTTATAACAACTTTTTCCAGTTGGTATATCATGTGTGATTAACAACTCAAGTTCTAGTTAAATACGGTTTTTATGTAAGTGATAGTTTCATTTAACACCTCTTTAATATTGCATGAATAGGCCTGAAATTATTGCAAATGTTGAATATACCAAATTTCTAAGTCATTCATACGTTCTTCGTAAAGTATGTAATGTTGTTCTTTTAAGGTTAGTTTCACTTACTTTATTGATTTTAATGTCTGTCATATATATAATTTATAATATGTATAATGTATGTTGTATCAAATGGTTTACATAAAAAGAATTCAGCAAACTATGTTTGCCGTATATAAACCGGTCTGAAAAGGTACGGTTGTCAGAATTGAATACTACATGTATATAGTGTAGTGTTAATATTTTTATTATAAACTCTTCTACATATTGAAAATTCTTAAGGAACTATATTAAAAATTTAAATGTTAACAATGTAGCAAGTCTAACACTAATATCTCATGTGATGTATGAATGTATGTTATAATGTTTATCATTTTTCATTGTATTCACTTTTTATAGAATTATTAGCTTAATATCTTTGTTTGGAAATTACAAAGATCTAATGAGATATTTTAGATATTACGGTTAATAATAAGTAAAAATCTTATTCTGAATTAGCTACATTAATCACTAGATTAATTATCAAATTCTGATCTACATTTGTTGATTAGAACAGAATTAAGTGAATATAATAAAAGTATTTGACTTTCAACAGTTTCAATGAATCTTATTAAACCAGACAATAAAATGTCATTCTGTTTTTCTGCATTGAAGTAATAATGTAGCTGTGCAGGAAGTCTGGAATTGTTAACGCAAAGTAAAGCCAAAATGATCATTTTTTGGCATTGTTTTTCGTTATGTGCCTGTCCACGAATAATATCTCAGTTTAAGATCATGATAAAATCACATCTAATGATGATTTCTGACTGTGGATGGCAGTAAAGCATAAGTAGTGAATTTTAATTAATCTTGCAGCCACTGATAAGATTTGTTAAAATAAAAATAGGTTCGTATATGTCACAGTATCTAATTAAATACTGTTGATGTCACGTGAGTGTGTCACCGAATAATATCACTGCATATGGAGTTTCAAATACTGTTTCAAAGTGTTTTTGCAATATTACATAGGCCTGATAATTTAAATGAAATACAAACTATTTTCGTTTTAGAAATTGTTTAAAAAAACAGGAAGAAAACAAATTCTGACTTAGATTCAATTATTATTTTGTTTATCACGATGAACATCGTACGTCGTATTTAATGTAACAGCGGAAATAACTTGTTCTTATGAAAGTTTCGATACTTATGTTATAAATTCATTACAAACGACATTTACTTATGTTCATTGTGGTTGATATATCTCACGATTGTTTGAGGTTAAACACAAAGCTACGCAAAGGGCTATCTGTGCTTTGCTCACCACGTGTATCGAAAGCCGGTTTCTAGTTTTGTAAGTCCGCAGATATGTCTCTGTGCCACTAGAGGGCGATATATTTCACAAACACAAAAATACTCACTGAAAAGCCCAAGTTAATTTTCGTGGTAATGAAACGAAACGTACCAGGCAGTAGATTGGGGTCTACAAAACATTAAACCGAGGTACCTTTGCTATTGTTATTAAAGTTAAGAATGTTGAAAAGGTGAAGACGAAACATATCCAGTTTGACGAAATATATATTTTTTTCGTATTTTCATGAATAAACACTAGTTGCACCAAACATGCTCGCCCTTTCACCCGTGTTGGCATTATAATGTGACGGTCAATCCCACTATTCGTTGTTAAAAGAGTAGCCCAAGAGTTGGCAGTGGGTGGTGATAACTATCTGCCTTCTTACACTGCTAAATTATGGACAGATAGCGCATATAGCCCTCTTGTAGCTTTGCGCGAAATTCAAAAACAAACTAACTTATAACCATTTAGTTAATTAATTAACTTATTTAATTAGTTCATGGCATGCATTGTTTTACCTTTTATTAATGGATTGTACTCATGTGTGGATTGAGATAAAGCTTGCTTTGAACCTCTACGTTGTTATTTTTTGGAATATTTTCGTTAGTTTTTTATTAACGACAAAACCGTAGGAAAAACAAAAATATCTTCATAAAGTTATTCTTTCGTCTCCTTATTGTATGTTATCTTTCAAGTTCCTGAAACAAAGATTTTCGTGATTCTTCGCATGTACACAAAAATATGATTAGGCTCACCTGGATTCTAAGATAAGAGTACAAGAAGCTTCCTGTTTGTAAGACGAGACGATTATAATAATTTGGGTTGTTCAAAGAAAATTCGTTACCATTAACTTGGTTCTATAGCACTCGTCTGAAGAACGAGCGGTTCTACCTCATATTTACTGACGCTATACTCGCTTTACTTTGACCTTCGCTGATAAAGCGGTAAGTCTACGGAGTTACAACGCTAAAATCGGAGGTTCGATTCCCCTCGGTGGACTCAGCAAATAGCCCGATGTGTCTTTGCTATAAAAAAACACAAACACAAACACTACCCGTTATAAACCTAGTGACGTCATTAAACAGGGACAGCAAACGAAACATAAATATGTAAGTCAACATATATTCATTCACAAAAATGTTTTGTTCCTGTTGACATGAATCCTAACTGGATAGTGCTGCTCTACTGTTCAGGACAGTTCAGTTGGTTGTTTCAAGTTGTGTACACAAAGACAGAAGGGTCTACTTGGGATATTTGTTCAACAGGTTTCGAAATGTTCAGTATCATGGAACATTATATAAATTGTAATTGGTAATTAGGGGTGGGATGTGTGATTCCACTGAGAAAAGGCCTAATATTCTATACTTTGTATGTTATCCGTTTGATAGGAAGTCGTTTTTATATTATCATAAGAAGATATCTCTAAAAAAAATCAAACTCAACTTTTACAACGAAGTGTAAGAAACTTAAGTGTGATATATGTTCTCACGTCAAGTTTTAAGTATGACAGATTTAGTTTTTTCGGACACTGCAATAATTTTATTAGAATATGCAGATCCTATTACTAAACAAACAGGCCAGTCTAATAACTTGTGGCAGGGATGTTTTGAAATGAACCATATGAGAGTATCGTATAGTGAACGATATTACTTTAAAGTAACACCTATAAGTTTGAGTGTTAATCTTAACTAAGCCTGTTTAATTTGACTGAGCCTTCACATTTCACGAAACTGAAAGTAAAGGTTTTACTCAGTGCCAACATGTTATTTTGAACGAAATCGAAACTGAATAAAAGTTGTTTAGTTAGATATCAGTTATCACACTGAGACTTCAACTCAGAACTTCCTAGTACACTCTAAGCCCTTGACATTCTTTTAAACGTCTAAAAGTATTTGACCCTTAAACGCAAACGAGATGCTGAAAACTTCGTGTCTAAAGTAATATCAATAAAGATTGTTTTTAAATGTTTCCAGCGACACTTAAACATAACCATCAAGTGAATTGATACATAATGAGAGAAAAAACGAAACGTAAAATTACTTAAAAATTGTTGTCTGGTAATCAAAATCGTTAAAATCATGTTTAAAAATCGAACAAACCGAAGAGAATTTGAAGTAGATTATAATTCCATTTGAGTATTTCAATATTTTTATTTCTGGGAAACAAACTGAATGCAGTAATAAAAAAGTGAAAATGTTTGTTTGTTTGTTTTTTAATTTCGCATAAAGCTACTCGAGGGCTATCTGTGCCAGCCGTCCCTAATTTAGCAGTGCAAGACTAGAGGGAAGGCAGCTGGTCAACACCACCCATCACCAACTCTTGGGCTATTCCTTTACGAAACAATAGCGGAATTGACCATAATGTTATAACGCTCACACGTGCTGAAAAGGTGAACATGTTCGATAGCCGTGTTTGGGATCCGAGACAAGCACATTATGTAATAGTCGAACGCTACATTTCCATCAGGTCACGCCATATCTGCATGTTTAATAAAATATTTATTGTTTGTACTTCACGTTGTTTTGTTTTTTAATGATTTAAATAGAAGTAGATCAGCCTGGCATGGCCACGTGGTTAGAGCGCTCAACTTGTAATCTGAAAGTAGAGGGTTTGAATCCCGTCACACCAAACATACTCTCTCTTTCGAACCTAGGGTCGTTATAACGTGATGATCAATCCCACTCTGCGTTGGTATAAGAGTAGCCCAAGTGGTGATGACTAGCTGCCTTCCTTCTTGTCTTATCCTGCTAAATTAGAGACGGCTGGCGCAGATAGCCCTTGTGTAGCTATGCGCGAAATTCAAAACAAACCAAACCTTACACATAACACCAACATAGATACGTTGATATAAATACAGCTATATAATTCCTTAAAAGTTTTATTATATACATGTCTTATGAACTTGACAACCTCAACTTTAATTAAGCCACGTTAAGCGTCTTTCATATCAATCACAGGTCGCATTAAGTAAATTATATATATATAAAGTAATTTTTTTTACATTCTTTTAGCAATAGTTTTTAACTAAAACATATCTTCATACCATACTTTAGAAGAACAAAATTGTCTAAGCAATACATGTTGAAGAGAGTTTTATTATAAAGGTCAAGAAACTTGTGAATGTGAGGCATACAAAACTACCTAGCACCGTGAATGTCATATAACAAGGGTTGGTTTGGTTTCGTTTGAATTTTCGCGCAAAGCTAGTCGAGAGTTATCTGAGGTAGCCTTTCTTAATTTCGCAGTGTAAAATAGGCAGAAAACAGCTAGTCATCACCACTCACCGCCAACTCTTGGGCTACTCTTTTACCAACGAATAGTGGGATTGACCGTCAAATTGTAACGGCTCCACGGCTGAGAGGGCGAGCTTTTTGGTTTCACGGGGACACCAACCCGCGATCCTCAGGTTACAAGTCGAGATATAACAAGGGAATATTAACTGTTACAGACGTTTTTTTACCTATATCCAGTTACATTTTCTTTCATGTATAACATGAATTATGTTACATATGTTGAGACTGAGAGACTTTAGCCACTCTGATAATTTTGTTATTCGGCTTCTCTTGGACTTTTTTTTTTTCTGTTTTGTGTATATTTCATCAATTAACTATTTTTTTTAATTTTATAATAGTCATAATCGTGGATAATCCTAATTTCCTCATTTTGTTGCCTGTTTGTTAGAAGTAAGTTTCAAGTTAAAATACTAAAATTCGGAGCTCAGTTCCACTCTGTGTACAGAACTCAGATCGCCCATTGTTTGTGCTTGGGTTCAAAAGTCACCAATACATTGTTTTAATACCTTTGAAATATAGATCAATAACTTGGTTTGTTTTATATTATTTGTTTATGATCAGTATATTTGTTTTACATTTTTTATTTATGATCAGTGGATTTGTTTTATATCATTCGTTTATAAGTAGTAGATCTGTTTTCTGTTGTTTACTTATAATTGGTACATTTTTTATATTGTTTGTTCATAATAATAACAAATAATTAATTTAAGAAAAACCAAAATAAACGCAAAAGAAATAACTTACGTCGGTTATTTTACTTAGGGGGAAATGAAGGTTTTTTTATTCATTGTTTATATTAATGTTATGATTATCAATACCCCAGCGTTTTTTTTTGTCAATTCTGATATCTTATAACATTAAAATTCAGACTTCGATACCCACAATAGGTGAGAAACAGGTAGATATTATGTAAAAACTTTACATATAACGGCAAACAAATGCAGCATTAGCTTATTACAGCTTCATAATAAAAATATAGTTAAATTGCTCCATAATATTTCTTTAAAAAATTGGAAAACTAAATTGTATATCTTTGTGCCTATTGTTTAAAAGTAGTGAGAAATATTTCCATTTCTCTAATGGTACTAACAGTATTTCTTTAATCACTCAGATAAGTACTCCAGTTACTCAATTAATTATCTTAGTTTCGTCTCAATTTCTTGAGTTGTGTAGTCAGACCAAGTAGTCGCTGACGAAGCTATGAAATTTCACAGAGGGAAAAAAAAAGCCTCCAATGTGCAAGGGTCCAACTAACTGAAACGTACAAATAGTTTTAAATATATTTTCAACCCTTTAGATAATCACTCGGTTATTAAGCAACTTCTTCACTCTGAAAAATTTATTTTAAAAAAACATTATTTTCAAAAAGTTTTGAAAAATAAACAAACGAAAATTTAATCATATCCTCACTGTTATTTCACTCCAGTATACATTACCTGCCTTTTCTTGTCAGCTTTCCAACGCATACATTTTAATATCCTTTACCATCTTGTACGTCATGAAGAATGATATGAGGATATGTTTTAGTTAATAACTATTTCTAATACATAAAAGTGCGGATTGTATCCTTTGCTGCAGGTGTCTTTACATAAGTTCATGTGTAATACATATAAATCTATTCACTATTTGTAGGTTTCATATATTGTAAGTACGGAAGTAACTTCCTATCAATTTCAGCTAACATTTTTTGTAATATATTTTGACGTATAAAGTATGAACTAACTTTCTGTCTTCAGCTACATATATAATACTTGTTTTATCGTAGATAACTCAGTCTTACAATTTCCAACGGTAAATAATGATTTTTGTTAGTTATTCTGAATTCTATGTTTTAAAACTGACAATTCAGGTTCTGCTCAATGAGGTTCAGACTGTCTGATATTGGTACGTTTCAAAATTTTCTAATGTTTACTAAGACTTAGGAGAATTTCTGGTCATCTAATTGAAGAGACTGGTTTAATTAGTTCATTACAGGGATATGTTAAGTTAATCATTTGTGTTTATACCTGTCTTTGTTGTTCGATTTTCTTGTTTAATTGACGTAAATCGTTTGTATTTACTTATGCGAACAAAAATTTGAAAGCATTTTCACCTGCGTCTATTTAACCACGTTTTCATGGAATCCGATCGGAAATCGTGATGCTATATTTAATATCCTTTAATTCTAATAACAAATCTTCAAATGTTAACAAGATATCGTCTAAATAAGGTGTCATAGTTCTTAGTTCCTTCTTGTATTATCCTTACTGGACATCAGATTGCTATTACCTGATTTGTCGTATGAAATGACGTAATATTTTCCGAACCACCGTCATCGAAATTATCACGACAACTTACGTCAAAATATTTGTCGAACAATATTACTTCTTCTTGTAATCAAACTATCAATCAAAAATACTGTAAAAATTCGAAAATTATTCACATATCTCATGATAATATAAGATTTTCTTCTTCAATAAAAATCATACGCGTCTTATTTCTCATTGGTAAAATAAGTTCTTTGCCGCCATGTTTCCACTCATCAAAAGGATAATGAAGGATAGTAAAGCGACAGATATTTCTACAACTAAAACATATAAAGAGAAATGTCCGATAACCTCTCAGACACACACATATATATATACAAAATATTCAATATTGTTTATCCACGTCCTACATTGTTAACTTAAGTCTAATTACAGCTACGACTACTGCTTAATATATCGTTAAAAGCTTCTAGCACACCAAGTGTTTCATCAATAGAGCTAACATTAACTCTGTTAATGTCATTTGTGGGTCGATGTTCAACTACTTGGAAACAAAATTTCACTCGTTTTTAGTAGGGGTAAGGATTGTTTCTGGTTGAGTTGGTACACGACCACGTGATCTAAGGTTATAATCATGGGTAACAGTATCATCTTACGTCATCATAGATGTTCTTGATACACAGACCCTGTTACTTGTCCTCGATACTAATGTGGTATTAGCGTCTTCTAACTCTTAATTTTCTTTCTAGGCTTTACTTATCTCTTCATTGTTATAAAATAAATCTAATTTATTCGAATAATAAGATTGGACTTTAATATTTTCTTTTTTGTCAGTTGTCTGGTTTTCATCAATCATATATTTCTAAAGATAGGGTTTCCTTTCTTCAGTTTCTTTTATCTATTGATATGTACCAACTGTTTTCTTTTTTACAACTCCATATAAACCATTGCAACACTAAAGCTTTCTTTTGTTCAACAAACATCACAAACAGCTCCCAATATCAACCAAGCATGGAGCTAAAGGACCCCCTCTGAACGTACAACGATGATTTAAAAGTTTCGTAATGGAGATGTGAGTCTTGAAGATAAGGAGGTCATAGGACGTCCTTCTGCTGTTGAAAATTACCAATTAACATCATTAGTGGAAAGAAACCCGCGCCAAACTGTTTGAGAAATGACATAAGAACTGTGTGTTCACATTTCTATAATTTCGAACCACCTCGAGCAAACTGACAAAGTGAGAAAGTTCTACAAGTGGGTTCTACACTAACTCAGTGAGAATCAGAAAAAATCATTGTTTTAAACTGTGTTCTATGCTAATTTTGCGCAAATTAAATAAACCATTTCTTGACTGAATTGTCACCTGCGACGAAAAGTGGATCCTTTACAACAACAGAAAACAATCTGCACAATGGATCAACCGTCATGAACCTCCAAAACAATTTCCAAACTAACATTTCACGAACAGAAGATTGTGGTCACTGTATGATTGTTTGTGACCGGTATTATCTGTTACAGCTTGTTTATCCAGGACCAGAATATCACTGTGGAAGGTAATTCTTAGAAAGTTGAGTAAAACAAATGTCAGCATTAGTCAATCAAAGAAAGAGGACCAATCTTATTTTATGATAATACTCGACTACACGTTGTTCAAATGACGTCCCAGAAGTTCAACAAATTGGGTTATTGTCTCATCCTCCTTACTCCCCAGACATGTCACCCACCGACTATCACTTTTCAATTATTTGAACAACATTTTACAGGACAAAATTTTCGACAACAGAGCAGCAGCAGAGAATGGCTTTAAATAATTTTTAAGTTGTAGGTCTTCAACGTTTTATCGTCATGGCAAAAAGAATCTTGTTTATTGTTGGCAACATGTGTGTAGATTCACCAGGTTTCTATTTGATTAATAGCGTTGGTTTTGAATATTGTTATTTCTTATTCAATCTAAAATTTAAAATCCGCCATTATTTTTTGAACAACCTAATAGTGGATGTGAACTTCTAATCATTGAGTTTTGTATTAAACTTACATAATGGTGTTTAGAAATTTCATGTTCATATTTGTGTTGTTACACTGTTGTCGTTTCTCTATGTTTTACTTGTTTCTAATCATCCTGGTAAGGTATTTTGCTACTAGGTGGCTTCTGCAGTACGTACTCGAGGGCTCAGCATTAATCGGAGGTTCTTTCCCTCCGATGGGCGCAGCGAATATAGCCCATTATGCTTAACAGTACAGTAAAAACACAGCTGTTTCATGACAATTTTCCAAATAATATATTTTTCTTTAAAGCGTGAACTCTATTTCTGACTGAGACTCGCATAAAAAAATTACGGTCGAAAAATAATTACAGAGGAAACAGAAACAGTACCAAGTGGCTCATCCGCAAGTCTTAAGACACATGACGTTTTTATATCTGTGGTAAGCTCATTGTGTATCCTATGTTAACTTTTGCAAAAATTCTGAACAAAAGTTATATATAAGTATATTACTATTGTTAAAATAAGCTGAATTTATAGTACGAACTGCCCCCTAGTGACACAGCAGTATGTCTCCGGACTTACAACACTAAAAATGGATTTCTATACCGTTTGTGGACAGAGCACATTGTGTACGCTTTGTGTTTCACTTCAAACAAACATACGAACTGAAGGAATTGCTTTGAAACGTTGCATCATAATTCTAAACTATGTGTTTCCCTCTCGTGGTGAATATATCACTTGTTCTCCATACATTTATCATTACAACGTTTCAAGAAATATTCTATACGGGCTGATAATACAGAAAAAGAACAATGAAAACGATTATTAAACAGTTTATTAGGAAATTCTCACTGTTTAAATCTGTAGTAGACAATATCCCAGTGTCTGCACTCCAGAGCCTTGTGTGGTTAGGGCTTTCGAATTCCGTTATCAAACATATTCGCTCTTTCAAACGAAAGGACGTTATAATTTGACAACCAATTCCATGGCGATGGGTAATGTTGACTTGGCTCGAGTCTATCACTTCGAAATTTGGAACAGCTGGTACAGATCGCCCTCTAGTAGCATTATACGAAATTCACCAAATAAACAAATGAAATAAATCAAAAGTTAAACTTTTTCGTGATTTCTTCTGGTTTATTACTTTAACACTAAAGAGTTTTTTTTTTTACTCACTAAGAAAATCCTTTAAAGGTAAGAACACACATACACACAAAAAATAATTATACGACGACATCGAGTTGTTATAAACGACATTGATATTGGAACAAAGAAACACACTCCCTGGTAATTCAACAGTGTAGGTGGACTTCGTGACGTATATGTCCGTTACACGTCAACGACGTTGATACCACGGAACACGGTGGGTCACCAGTAATCTTGAGAGGTCTTATCATAAAAATTCGAGGTTAGATAAGTATGGCGAGCACAGAACGGATAGCTCTTTATGAACATTATCCATAAATAAAACCACAAAATTCCTGGTTTGATACTTTCTCTTTTCCAATTACCACTTTTCATTGCTTTTACTGTGGCGACACAAGTTTTAGCGTAAATCTGAGGGTTTACAACTCTAAAAATCATATTTCGATACCCAAATTAGGCAGAAGATGAATAGTTTGGACTTAGCAATAAAACATTTTTTTTATTCTTTCCCAGCAATTAAAAAAAAAAAAATGTTTTCCCGTAAATAAGGTAAACTGAGTTAAAACCTGGTAAACCATTTCTCGTTAGCTAAGTAACATCAGAAAGTTAGTTCTTCCTATGTCCACCAGTTGTAGAAACCAGTAAACAACGAGTTATATTTGACAGATGAACGAATGATACGATTCCAATGCTAAAAGTAATCATAACGAGAGGTCGCTGCATTCACATTAATTCTATTCAATGTGGCCAATATTTATGTACATTACTATCTTCATTAGTGAAAAAATATTGTATTTATCTAAATGATAACTTGGATTGAGTTTTGAGAAAAGCTACAAGAGGGTCGCCCCTATTTCAAAAGTGATAGATTAGAGGAAAGACAGCTAGTCAATATCACCCACCGCCAACTCTTGAGCCACTCTTTTACCAACGAATAATGGTATTTACCGTCACATTACAACGCCCCCTCGGCTGAAAGAACGAATGCACTCGGTGTGACGGGGATTTACACCCGCATGTTGGGAGTTGTGTGCCCTAACCGCCGACCATCTTATCAAAAGGAAGCCACTTTAAGAAGGCAATAACCACACAATACGAAAGCTGATAAAACACTTTATTTATTATTAGTATTTATTTATTATTACGATACACTGAAATGTATATTTTTTCCCAGTCCAAGTTAGCAAGTCAAATCTTCAGCCTTGAGGTCTGGAACCGGTCTCCCAGCAAGATTGGGAGGTTCTCTGCACGTGACGACTCGTGCCATTCCACTAGCATCAATGACTTTCTCTTTCCATTGCGGTATAATCCAGACTAGACGACAGTCACATGTAAAGGGTAAACCTAAAAGTAATAACGTTCTTTGTTTCATTGATCATATATTGTGGAATAAAAATTTTCTAGAAGGAAATTCACTAGTTTGCATCCAGGAATTCACCAGAAATATCATTACAGGGTTAGCATTTTAAAAATAAAATTCTAATATTAATTGTAAAGGTGCAAACTGGTTATTCGCGTTGTACGAATTGCAGGGATTTAATCCCAAATTTTAGTGTATAAACAATCAATTCCTTCCAAGAACATACTCGCCTTTTCAAGTTCTGGGGCGTGATTATGTGATGGTCAATCTTATTATTCGTGTGTTAATAATAGCTTAAAGAGTTGGTGGTAGGTGGTGTTAACTAACTTCCTTCCATGTGGTTTGTTCTTTTTTTATAAATTAGAGACAATAGGACAGTTGTCTAATAAGGAACTGTGTAACTTATATTTGTGGATTGATTTATTTCAACTTACTTTTGCTACTGTTGACATTTTCTGTCCTAGTATAAAGAAAAAAAATAGCTATATTAAGAAACCCTCTTTGTCAATGTTGTACAAACCTCTTTCTTGTTTGTTTGTTTGTTTTAGAATTAGACACAAACCTACACAATGGGCTATCTGTGCTCAGCCCACCAAAGGTATCGAAACGTAACTAGTCCTTTTTCTCTGACGACATCCAAACATGCTTACCTTGATTTGTACCACAGCTCTACCATTGTTTGTTCCTTGATTTGTACCACAGCTCTGCTATTATTTGTTCCTTGATTTGTACCACAGCTCTGCTATTGTTTGTTCCTTGATTTGTACCACAGCTCTGCTATTGTTTGTTCCTTGATTTGTACCACAGCTCTGCTATTGTTTGTTCCTTGATTTGTACCACAGCTCTGCTATTGTTTGTTCCTTGATTTGTACCACAGCTCTGCTATTGTTTGTACAGTTATTTTTATGTGTGTGCTCTTAATTATTCTTCGTGTGCTCAAATTCTCGCGAGACGCGGTTTCGAAACCACTGCTGTATCACTTTAGTATTGATAATTATTTCTCAATTGTTATGATATTTTAGCTCATAATAGCCACATCAAGATTTATTTATCTTTCTTTCTTCTGTTGTTTTTTTAAGAAAGAATACACTTACCAATCACACTTCTTCTATCAACTGACATGAAGATTGAAGAAAATACACCTACCAGTTACAACAATTCTATCAAGTCACGTGAACATCGGAGAAAAATACACCTACCAATTACAATAAGTCTATCTAGTGACGTGAACACTGGAGAAAAATACACCTACCAATTACAATAAGTCTATCTAGTGACGTGAAGACTGGTTTGAAAGTTTGTTCGGGTGGCACAGATATTTGATTGATGGAGATGTCGAGCGATTTCAGTTTGGGCATATCTGTAAACAGATCTTCCGGAATAAAACTTATCTGGTTTCGGCTGTTAAAAAAAGAACCAGAGACATTGGTCACATGAACAAATATTTATTTGTTTGTTTTATATTCACTGAGGTGACACCTACTTTTATTTTATCATTATGAGAAATTTAGTTTGTATCACGACATTAAACTATCATTAATTAAATAAATGATGTATTTTGTGCCTGAGAGGTGGGTGTCCACATCAATACAAGGTTTAATTTATTTCGTCACTTGGTATTTTATTGGGTGAAGGACACTTGTTAAGATTCATCGTTGGAGGATCAATAAAAAGACAATGAAGGCGGAGCTTAGTGTTATTCAAACAGTACTAAAACTGATAAAAACTTTACAAATCCTCAAAAGGTTCATATGGTTCAGAAACGACATCATCTGAATATCTTTAAAATTACTGAAATCTGCCATTAATATTAAAACACAAGCTATTGGATGATCTGTCATAAGACGAAGGGCGATCAGTATGTGAAATGATGATGTTACTAGTATTAATGGTGTTACACGTAAATGATATACTTACTTCAAATCTATATTCTCCAGTTCTGGTGCTGGTCTTGGAAAATTCGAACGTTTTATTTCTGTTAAGTAGTTTCTTTCAAAGTTGACGTTTACCAAAGACAAAAAGTGGCCCATGGGTATTTCAGCCACTGTCTTCAGACCAGCAACTGACACAACTAATGAATTCATGTTCGAGCGTGAAACCCTCCATAAAACCTAGGACTTAACTCATTAAATTCGGACACATTGGAAAAGAAAGTTGTGGACACTTCTGGTCCAGAGTCCAAAGCTGAGGAAACTGACCAGTCAAAACTACTTCCTAAATCAACCCATTGCATGGAAACAAGAAGTTCGTTTTTGACTGATAATCCATGGAAAGCTGATAAACCAGACGATAGTTCACCTAAGTATCCAAGTTTCGTGTGTGCTAAGTCCAAACTGAATTTTTCCACAGAACCAAACCACCCAACGAAACGGTGTGGCAAAGAAGAAATTTCTCCAGAAATAATACTAAAGTAGATAATTGGACAGGACTGAAACTGTTGATACACGAGAAACGACGAGTTATTATCGAGACCTCTACATGAATAGAAACAAGTATCAACGTTTCTACTACAAGAACAGGGATAAATGTTTTCTGTAGGAGAACAGTCCGCCTTCACTGATACACCCAGCAACAACGTCACAATGGTCAGTAAAAGTGAATAACCGTGGATTTTCTCCAACATTTCTGTAACAGCAAAAAAATATCAAAAGTATAAACGTATTTTAGCCTAAACATAACGATATACATGTATATACGTTTTGTATTCTGTATAAAAACTAAATGCTTACTTTCGACTCAATGATAATCACAACGCACCCTGCCGGCCAGAAATTAAAGAACGAAAATCTAATAGTCAACAAACAGTTGTAGGACACAAGCGAAGTGACATTGACAAAATGAAAGTCTTTCTTATTGACATAAATTCAACCAAGCTAAAGATGCCACCCTAGTAGAAACAATCACCGATCTGTTCTCGTAAGTCACTTCGTATCCTTCAGTTGCTAAAGCAGTTCTTGGAACCTATTTCAATGTAGACTGAAATAAAAATACATGAAACGTTTAATACTTGTTTTAAACAACCGGTTTTTCTAAACCTGTTACTAAGTTCCCGTTTTGAGCATTAGTAGTGAACTCCACAGAGATATTTAATAACACAGGTTACTACACTGATGTGTCAAGTTAAGAATATTTTAAAGATTACTTGTCTTACTGGTTTTTATTTATTATGAACCCGTGTAAAATATATGAATAACAAACTCACCACTAGAGGGACACAAGGTGTAGAATTAAAATGAGACCTTTTGAAACGGATGCAGTGATGTTCGTTTGTTTTTGAATTTCGCGCAACGCTACACGAGGGATATCTGCGCTAGCCGTCCTTAATTTAGCGGTGTAAGACTAGAGGGAAGGCAGCTAACCACCACCACCCACCGCCCACTCTTGGGCTACTCTTTTACCAACGAATAGTGGGAATAACCATCACATTTTTACGTCCCAAAGGGCTGAAAGGGCGAGCATGCTTGGTGCGACGGGGATTCAAACCCGCGACCCTCAGATTACGAGTCGAATGGCTTAACCCACCTGGCCATGCCAGGCCTGTAGATGTAGCTAGTCTGGTGGACAAGAAGAGAACAGAGGCTAAAGAAAAGTCACAGCCAGGAGGGAGTACTAATTTAATAAGAGTTTTATGTTTTGGATCAAAACTACATAATCAGCTGTCTGTGCTCTGCCCACCGCGGATATCTAAAACCCGAGTTTTAGCGTTATAAGTTCGCACACCTACCGCAGAGCCACCAGGGGGCGAGGGTACGTAACAGCACATAACAGCGTGTAAATTTATCTAAATAAAGCTAATATCTACTGTCACGAATCAATACGTTTGACGATCAATTGGTGAAAATAAACGTCACCATAAAGTAGGAACATGTGAACACATCTATAAAACCTTGAAGAAAAGCTATAAATTCTCCCAACTTTGTTATCTACTGGCATAATATAGAAAGAAAATATTCAACATCTCTCTCCAACTTTAAATTATCTCAACAGCAAAACATGATACTGATCTTCTATTAAATGTGACGTTGTACTTAAATCTTTCGTCTTTAAATAAAACACGTTTTTCATTTGATTTAAACCTATTTTATTATGAAGTATTTCATCTCCGCTGCATACTTTACATACAGATTATAACATATTCCCGGAATAACTATCACTACTTTAATTTTGTACCTCAACATTTGTGAAGATTCTGAAACATTGAATGTAATTAAATTCGTGTTTTTTTAATTTAAAAAAAAACACCTGAGATTTGATGATACAATGACAGAGACATCTATTAGCCTGGCATGGTCAGGTGGTTAAGGCGCTCGACTCGTAATCCGAGGGTTGCGGATTCGAATCCCTGTCACACCAAACATACTCGTCCTTTCAGCCGTGGGGGCGTTATTAAGCGACGGTCAATCCCACTATTCGTTTCTAAAAGAGTAGCTCAAGAGTTGGCGGTGAGTGGTGATGACTAGCTGCCTTCATTCTAGTCTTACACTGCTAAATTACGGACTGCTAGCGCAGATAACCCTCGCGTAGCTTTGCACGAAATTCAAAACAATCCAAATCAGAGACATGTATCAGATGATCCAATATAACACTGACTATGATGAAAACACTTAAATTAATTCATCGCCCTCCTCTAGTACAGCGGTAAGTCTATGGATTTACAACGCTAAGATCAGGGGTTCGATTCACCTTGGTGGGCTCAGCAGATCGCACCATATCGCTTTGCTATAAGAAAAAAACATACACACATTAATATATTGTTAAAGAGATATAGGAAGTTATTTTGTGTATTTTAATTCTTACTCTGTGTTACAAATTAGTCAGAAATTTTAATTGTTACGTGTTACAGGTTTCTCAGAAATGTTAATTGTTACTACGTATAAGATGATTGTTCAATACGCAGTTAGTCTGTCTCAGTATTCCCTAAATATTCCAAAAGAGAAACTGGTTGTTTATTTTTTAATTTCAGCTAGAGGGAAGGCAGCTAGTCATCCCCACCCCCAAGCCTTGGGCTACTCTATTTTCAACAAATAGTAAGACTGACCGTAACTTTTAACGCCCCACAACTGAAAGGACGAGCATATTTGTGTGGACGGCGTTTCGAATCCGCAAGATTTCAGATTCCGAGACAAGCGCTCTCTACCTGGCCATGCCGAACTAGAAAAACTGATTGACAGTCATGGTTTAATTAAGACTCATCTATTATCAGTGTTCTGTGTCAGTATTGACGACTTTCCTAGATATCTTTAATCCCAAGAAAACAATGTTTGATCCCTGCTTGATCCTATAATTACACAACAACAACGAATTTATGGTTAGCTTATTTATTAAAACTTTCTCCTAACTTAAAACCGTTATGATCGAACTCTGAATTTGAGAGCAATATAGCTCAGATGTAGGCTTGGCCGTCATCAGTAACGTTTGATTTGAACTTTAATTTCCCTCTAGGAGTGACAAAAGGACTTATAAAATCCACTACAAAATTTATTTTTCTTACTAGCATTTCCCAATAATAATAACAACAACAAGGACAACGCTTTATCCATCTATATCGATGTGTGACATACACGTATTTGTGGGTAGAAAAGAAATGCTTCTATACAGCTTTTGATACATTTTTGAGATAACATTTCATATTTCTTCAAACTATAACTAATAGAACTAAGTTCTAGTATCATGTTTAACATATCATTTAGTTTTGAATCTAAAAACACACGTTGATGGACATCCCTCAGAAATATTAGTAGTGGTTTCACCCAGACCAGTACACTTCCAATCTCAATACTTCTACGAAAAGTGTGAATTATATGATAACTTATATTTTCTTCAGCAGCTCAGTTTACCATGGTAACAGATATCACATCTACATCCAGCTGTTTGAAGATACACAGATAACAGTGAGAATCAACACGTGTTCTGTTATCAGTGTTTACCTGAGTTTGTTTAAAAACCGAAAACTTCATAAAACAAAGAGCACGAAAACAAGTAACATAAAGAAAACAAGTTCGTTTGGACATCAGAAACGTTTTGATTTATATTGGATAAGTTTATATTTTCAGGTGAGGTGCTTGTTTGTTAATGTTGTAGTGTTACTTCTGTTCATACTGTTGTAATCTGTACAACTTGTATTTCTCTGTTTAAAATTGTCTGTAAAAATTACTGTATGAAATTTTTCATACAGAAAGAAATAATTCGTTAAGTACTTTTATCTTACAGGAATGTCGGGAAAATCAAAGGATTGGTCACTTTTACTGACCATTGTGACGTTGTTGCTGGGTGTATCAGTGAAGGCGAACTGTCCTCCTATAGAAAACATTTATCCCTGTTCTTGTAGTAGAAACGTTGATACTTGTTTCTATTCATGTAGAGGTCTCGATAATAACTCGTCGTTTCTCGTGTATCAACAGTTTCCGTCCTGTCCAAATATTCGGTTTAGTATTACTTCTGAAGAAATGTCCTTTTTGCCACATCGTTTCTTTGGTGGGTTTGGTTCTGTGGAGAGTTTCAGCTTATATTTAATAAGACTGAATCTTACAGCCTTGGGTGAACCATCGTCGGGTTTATCAGCTTTCGATGGATTATCAGTCAAAAACGAGTTTTCTGTTTACATGCAATGGGTTGATTTGGGAAGTAGTTTTGACTGGTCAGTTTTTTCAGCTGTGAATTTTGGACCAGACGTGTCCACAACTTTCTCTTCCAATATGTCCGAATTTAATGAGTTAAGTCCTGGGTTTTATGAAGGGTTTTCACGTTCTAACATGAACTCACTAGTTGTTTCACTTGCTGGTCTGAAGACAGTGGCTGAAATACCCATGGGTCACTTTTCGTCTTTGGTAAACGTCAACTTTGGAAGAAACTCCTTAACAGAAATAAAACGTTCGAACTTTCCAAGACCAGCACCAGAACTGGAGAATATAGATTTGAAGTAAGTATATCATTTACGTTTTATATCGTTTCTAATATGTATGACGTAAGTTATTTGTGTGCTAATGTTTTAGTTCACTTTGAATAGAAGAAATATTACCAACTGGACTTTGTGTTTCTGTATATTAATAATTAGTTTGACAGCTGGATTTTGACTGAAACTAAACACGTGTAAAATATCTCTTTCGCACCAACGACATATGTTTAATTTATATATATATAAATTACTTATCAAAGGTTTAAACAGTTTAGGTTTAACAATATTGTGGTGTTTTGGAAACGTTGAGTTTAATAAGAATTACTGTCTTTCTTTGGATGATCGTTATCTTTAGTAGTTAATTCTACCATCTGATTTTGTTCTCTTAATAAGAAAAAGAAATCATTGAAGAGAGAGTTGGGTACGTTATATTCAAACATTAGGCATAAAGTCATGATGGAACAGACTGTCTCATAACTACATTTTTACAATGTTTGATATTTTTTTAGGTAATATGATACATCCAAAAATCGATTGCTTCTGTATGCATGCATTTAGATCATAAAGGTATTTTAGATCGGAGGTTTTGAACTTTTAAAATGGTAGGATCCCTCTTATCTTACAACTTTAAAAAACCAACCTAATCAACTTGCCTTACAATAACATTTAGAAATTATAACCCGTGGTGAGAAAAGTGCGGGAGAGACCATACAAACGCAGAGGTCAGTGTCAAAATTGTTCCCGTATTTCACGCAACAATACGCAATCCTTAACATAGAAGAATCTCCGTATGGACAATCGACACAAGTCACGTGTTACCTTCACGACTTAACAAGGAAATGCAGACCAACTATATTAATGATATAGGGGGTGGATGACGGTAAATGATGCTACTCTCAAAATACTTTTAATCATCGCTGTGTATTGTGTCAGGGTCGAGTTATGGAGCATGAGAGTGAATACAAGGGTCAAAAATTATACTACACTAATGTTCTTTGCATCGTTTTAAAAATTACGCTAACAAGGAATAGGTTGGCCAAGATGAGTTATTCAGTCATTCTCCTCGTTCTATCATTGCATTCCTCAAGTAACTGGCGAAGGAAACTGCTACTCCTCTTACTCCACAAGAAGACAGTAGCTTTCTGCACGATTGGACTGTCGAAAGTGACGCTTTGAAACTGTCGTCGTCACACGATTTTTGAAAGCGGACAGGAATGAGTGGCGTGCTTTGGATGGGACAACTTTAAGTAAGACGGAGCCTTTCAGAATGGAAACTTCGCTGCAGAATTATTGTAAAGATTCATGGTCGTTTAACAGACCATATCCGGACGTGACAACATGGGCTGTAGCGAATAATGAGGCGCCCAAATCGTTTTAATATAACTGACTCAACCCTATTAAACGTTAGTGTTAAACCCAACACTTATTTGTCATATAAAACTTTTTGAATAGATCACAATTTGATTCCAATGATTATGGATACAAACTGGCGTTTGCCTTACATGTACATCTGTTGTAAGCATAAAATGAAATTAGTTTATGCTTTCATACTAAGAATAACAGTTCATTTATTTTTTCTTTTCTTTTCTCAGCCGAAACCAAATAAGTTATCTTCCAAACGATCTCTTTACAGACATGTTTAAGCTCAAATGGTTCGATATCTCCATGAACTCTATAACTGTATTGAAAGAAGAAACTTTCAAGCCAATTTTTACGTCACTTGTTAGACTCGTAACGATCGGTGAGTTTATACATTATTAAAACTTCCATGCGAAAATTTTATATTAAGTAGGTTACTGGAAAAATATTTGTCGACATAAAAAATATTCGCACTTTCAAAGAAATCACTATAGTAGTTTTGGAGTCTTTGTTGTTGTGTTTTTTTCAAGTTAAATACTGCAAGCCTTAAAGCAAAATGGAAATTTTTTCTTGTACATGTGATTAAGGCACTCGACTCGAAATCCGAAGGTTGCGGTTTCGAATCCCCGTCACACCAAACATGCTCGCCCTTTCAGCCGTGGGGGCGTTATAATGTGACAGTCAATCCCATCATTCGTTGGTAAAAGAGTAGCCCAAGAGTTAGTGGTGATGACTAGCTGCCTTCCATCTAGTGTTACACTGCTAAATTAGGGACTGGTAACACAGTTAGCTCTCGTGTAGCTTTGCGCGAAATTCAAAAACAAAACAAACAAACAAACAAAAGAAATACTTCATACATAGAGGTCTCTGGATCGCCAATGAGCCCAAACAGGAGGATTACAAAGATGATCATTAGAGATCACCTTATAATGGGTGGATAAAAGTTCGATGATGGAATAGTTACACTTTTTAAAAATGGCGATTCTGGTACCGTATTTCTCTTAGAATTACTACTTCCACCATAGTGAACATTTTCAATTTGATGTCCATAAAATTTGCACACTGCTCCGGATCGAACTTTCTATAACGAAACACTTCTGAAAATAACATTAAGGTTCACTTAAAACCATGTGCCTTGGCACACTTTCTATAGTTGCTTTGTTGTGGAAGTCAGCTTCTGAGATCACAGCTGAGTAAACCAAAGTCTGATTCTATTGGAACTGCATTGAGGAATAAGATATCGCGTAACTGATGTAATTCCAATTGCTTAGACTAGTTTGCTCATGAAAGATATATTTTGATTTCCACTGGAAGCTTGTGAGTTTGTGAAGTTAAAAACCGTCTTTCATTACACAATACTCTGCAAGAGTGTTAGGACAACGTCAAAAACTAGATTTGACGCTACTTTCAAGGAAGAATGAAAGGTATGTCATATTTAGTACAACAGAAAGTCAGTGAAAGTGGTTGAGTTCAGCAAACAGTTAACATTTTGTGTTTCCCTTTCTGCTTTAAAAACTGGAAACAGTCTTTCAGATATTGTTTCAATATATTTAATCAGTATCCTTTGGGATTTTATTCGAAATATCTCTAATACCCTCCTATAAAGTTTTGTTGAAAGTAACTTTTGATTTTTGACTGTGACATGACAACAAAACTCAATATATATAGCATTTAACACTGCTATAGAGTGCTGTTCAATTGACTTCTTTTAAGATATACCAATACTATATGTTGTTGTTTTCTATATAGTTAAGACGCTGGATGGGGTACCATGACAATTATATCAGACCCTAAGTTTGATGAATATGTTCATTCAAGCAGAACTCTTAAGACATGCGATTGGTACAAGTATATGGAAATTCTAAAGACTGTTAAGTATTCTTACCCTGGTTCATTCAACTGTCAACAGAGGTCAGTAAAACATTACCGTAATGTTGTAATTTACATTGTCTAATGGCACAGAAGAATTAGCCCCATAAAAAAGGAAATAATGACAAAATATTTTTGTCCTAACACTTTTGCACAGTACTATATTCTTATATCTTACCAGGAATTGTGTTCAACCTCATTACGCTGGGATAAGTGTCGGAGGGTTCTCCTTCATAACCATAGTCATCGTCTGTGGATCAGAGCGCTGCTTCTGAATAACAAGCTTTCTGCTTCCATGGGAACACTGAAACTTTCATCAGCGAAACGTCGTATTTTTTTAACCCTACATCATTTAAAATGTTGCTATGACATAATCTTCCAACGATAAGTCTGTGATGGGTGGAACATTTATAGAATATTAAGTAGTTCACCGTGTAACAAATACGTAGATGCAAATTATGTCCATTGAAGCAACACGCTACTGCATTAGCATATAACAATCATTATTCGTAACTACTTTTAACCTTGTATAAGTATATTTTTTGTAGGGTTGTTTTATTACAAGGAATAAACAGAAGTAAATGAAACCGTTATTATTTACAAATTTAATAATTTTATCTTATACATTCTTATTACAAAATATACGAGTAAGTGTTAAAGAGTATTCTTATTTTTTTAGGGCTATCTCTTACATGTGACTGTCGTCTGGCTTGGATATTACCTGATTGGAGAACGAAAGTCATCGACGCTCGTGAAATAGCATGGCCTACCACGTGTAAAGAACCTCCTAATCTTGCTGGGAGACGAGTACGAGACCTCCAACTGCAAGACTTGACTTGTAGAGTTAAACTCTGAATTGAAAGGAATAAAACAATCTTTGAACTGTGTAATTAAAATAAATATCGTGTAACTGGTTTCTTTGTTTGTTTTTGATTTCACGTAAAGCTACGCGAGGGCTATCTCTGCCAGCTCTCTCTAATTTTACAGCGAAAAACAAGAGAGAAGGCAGTTACTTAACATCAACCACCGTCAATCCTTGTGCCACACTTTAACTAAAGAATAGTGAGATTGACTCTTACACTACAACGTCCACACAGCTAAAATGGTAAATATGTGCAGTTACGGGAATTCGAACCTGTAACTTTCACTCGGTACTTAGTACAAAATGGTAAAATTATCGAGTGCATACAACAGAAAAGATATCCAAGTTTTAATATCGCTCAGTACGAAACGGTCGTTACTAACGGATGAATAAATATAATGCTCTGACATTGGTCATTACTCCTATTCTCACAACATTTATGCCTAATGAATTATTTCGTTAAGCTCAAAATTGACTCTTACTATGTGAACCTGGTGGATCATTGTTAAACTAAGAACCATAATTTTCAGTACAAAATATGCCATGGTCAGCTAAACGAACATTAATTTAGTATTTGTTTGCTTTAGCGCAACTCTGCGATTTTTACACTACGGGAAATCGAACCTTGAATTTCAACGTTGAGAATCCGTAAATTTACTACCAACTCGCCAAAGGGAACTTATTTTTTAGTAACTATATTTTATAGAATAAGTGTACAAATAGTCAGTGAGAATGCAGCATAAAAGACGACCATAGTTTTACTCCGCTAATAAATGAAGAACTACTTTCGCATGTAGTGATTTTAAAGGATCGGTCATTGTTATAAACAAATAACGTCAAATTGTCTCAACAACATCATTCGCTTCCCAAATACACTTCCTTTTTTCATACCAGATGATTATTTATGTAACAAAATAACTGGAATTTTGTCTTCGAAGCCCTGTAAGTCGATACTAAACTTAAACAAAACATAACTTATATATTATTTTAAATGCTTCAAATAAACTCAATATAAATACAGAGACGACCCCTAATGGAAAGTCTACTTCACAAACAAGAACTTTATTCCATAAATGTTCTTACATATTATTTGAATGTGGACTTTATATGCTGTATTATTATTATTACATATTATCTAAATGTGAACTTTATATGCTGTATTATTATTATTACATATTATCTAAATGTGAACTTTATATGTTGTATTATTATTCTTACATATTATCTAAATGCGGACTTTATATGCTGTATTATTATTCTTACATATTATCTAAATGTGAACTTTATATGCTGTATTATTATTATTACATATTATCTAATTGTGGACTTTATATGCTGTATTGTTATTATTACGTATTATCTAAATGTGGACTTTATATGCTGTATTATTATTATTACATATTATCTAAATGTGGGCTTTATATGCTGTATTATTATTCTTACATATTATCTAAATGCGGACTTTATATGCTGTATTATTATTCTTACATATTATCTAAATGTGGACTTTATATGCTGTATTATTATTATTACATATTATCTAAATGTGGACTTTATATGCTATATTATTATTCTTACATATTATCTAAATGTGAACTTTATATGCTGTATTATTATTCTTACATATTATCTAAATGCGGACTTTATATGCTGTATTATTATTCTTACATATTATCTAAATGTGGACTTTATATGCTGTATTATTATTATTACATATTATCTAAATTTGAACTTTATATGTTGTATTATTATTCTTACATATTATCTGAATGTGGACTTTATATGCTGTATTGTTATTATTACGTATTATCTAAATGTGGGCTTTATATGTTGTATTATTATTCTTACATATTATCTAAATGTGGACTTTACATGGTGTATTATTATTCTTACATATTATCTAAATGTGGACTTTACATGGTGTATTATTATTCTTACATATTATCTAAATGTGGACTTTATATGCTGTATTATTATTTATGGATCGTTTTATTTAATTTTTTATTCAGACAATTTTTTTATCTTTAACATTTATCAACTCACGTTAACACATAATAATATATTATTGTTTGATATTTTCTTTTCTCAACTACTTGTTTCAAGTTTCAAACAGTCTATGACATTTTCTATCTGAAATTATTTTGATTATCGTTAAAAAAAATTAAAAATATTATCTGCCTTTCTTATTTAATTATTTATTTTATTTAAGACTGAAAACGTCTGACCGAAGTTGAAACCCGATACAGAAATTAAGACGTCATATCATAACAATTTGGAGACTCGTCTCACCCCGCCTCTTAGTGGCACAACGGTTTTCTTACGGTTTCGATAAGTTTGTTTAGTAACGAAAGGATTAGTTCAGAAACATGTTATTAATGGCAGTTATTCTCAATTTCTTCAATGCAATTCTAAGAACTTGTGAACAAAAGTAAGAAATACCGTAATAATACAGGTACCACAATGCACCTACTACACCCAGTGCCAATATCGCAATAATACAGGTACCACAATGCTCCTACTACACCCAGTGCCAATATCGTAATAATACAGGTACCACAATGCTCCTACTACACCCAGTGCCAATATCGTAATAATACAGGTACCACAATGCACCTACTACACCCAGTGCCAATATCGTAATAATACAGGTACCACAATGCACCTACTACACTCAGTGCCAATATCGTAATAATACAGGTACCATAATGCACCTACTACACCCAGTGCCAATATCGTAATAATACAGGTACCACAATGCACCTACTACGCCCAGTGCCAATATCGTAATACAGGTATAATACAGTGCCAATATCGTAATAATACAGGTACCACAATGCACCTACTACACCCAGTGCCAATATCGTAATAATACAGGTACCACAATGCTCCTACTACACCCAGTGCCAATATCGTAATAATACAGGTGCCACAATGCTCCTACTACACCCAGTGCCAATATCGTAATAATACAGGTACCACAATGCACCTACTACACCCAGTGCCAATATCGTAATAATACAGGTGCCACGTAATAATACAGGTACCACAATGCACCTACTACACCCAGTGCCAATATCGTAATAATACAGGTACCACAATGCCACCTACTACTACCCAGTGCCAATATCGTAATAATACAGGTACCACAATGCCACCTACTACACCCCTAGTGCCAATATCGTAATAATACAGGTACCACAATGCCACCTACTACACCCAGTGCCAATATCGTAATAATACAGGTACCACAATGCTCCTACTACACCCAGTGCCAGTAATAATACAGGTACCACAATGCCAATATCGTAATCATACAGGTACCACAATGCTCCTACTACACCCAGTGCCAATATCGTAATAATACAGGTACCACAATGCTCCTACTACACCCAGTGCCAATATCGTAATAATACAGGTACCACAATGCACCTACTACACCCAGTGCCAATATCGTAATAATACAGGTGCCACACCACAGTGCCAATATGCTCCTACTACACCCAGTGCCAATATCGTAATAATACAGGTACCACAATGCTCCTACTACACCCAGTGCCAATATCGTAATAATACAGGTGCCACAATGCTCTACTACACCCAGTGCCAATATCGTAATAATACAGGTACCACAATGCACCTACTACACCCAGTGCCAATATCGTAATAATACAGGTACCACAATGCACCTACTACACTCAGTTCCAAAAATCATAATAATACAGGTACCACAATGCTCCTACTACACCCAGTGCCAATATCGTAATAATACAGGTACCACAATGCACCTACTACACCCAGTGCCAATATCGTAATAATACAGGTACCACAATGCTCCTACTACACCCAGTGCCAATATCGTAATAATACAGGTACCACAATGCACCTACTACACCCAGTGCCAATATCGTAATAATACAGGTACCACAATGCTCCTACTACACCCAGTGCCAATATCGTAATAATACAGGTACCATAATGATCCTACTACACCCAGTGCCAATATCGTAATAATACAGGTACCACAATGATCCTACTACACCCAGTGCCAATATCGTAATAATACAGGTACCACAATGCACCTACTACACCCAGTGCCAACAAGGCCTTTCAACCAAAACCAAAAATTCGTAACTCCTGCTGGAATGCAAGAGACCTAACAGTGGTAGAGTTACCCTCCAGTTGAATAGTTGTACTTCTGCGGAATCACACCGCTATAAACCGGATTTCGATACTCGTGATTGGCAGACCACAGATAGCTCCTTGTGTAGGTTTATGCTTAATTTCAAATAAAACTCCGGTAAACAGAGAAATAGTAAATTAGTCCTTTTGATACCGGAGCGGGTCAAAATGACCACAGCGTCAACGGAAGAAGTTTACAAGTAAAGAAGAAAAAATTTTTGATACATCAACCACACATCCTGGTTACATCCTGGCAACGTGTTTTGTTATAAGGGAAATTCTGACGATATGCTACTTGATGGCTCAGCATTGAGGTTAAACTTCGGAGATCTTTTCCTCAGATGGGAGCGGCAAATATAGCCCATTATGATTAACAGTAAAAACAAAGAAATTTGACAATAGTTTTCTACAACATATATTTCCTTTCAAGCGTGAACCCTAGTTATTTCTGAGTGTGACTCATACAAATTCTCTGGTGGAAAAAAGAGGAAATAGAATTAGTACCAAAGTTTCTTCTTACTAGAGTCGCCATCTAGTGGCAGGTCGGCAAATCTCAAGTCTAAAAACAAGGTTTCTGTACTTGTGGTAAGCACAATAAAGATAGCTTACGGTATATTTTATATTAATAGTTGCAAAAACTCTGAACAACAGCTACTTATAAATGTATCACTATTTTTAAAATTAGCTGAATTTATAACTAAGTGCAAACTGTCCCCTATTGATTCAGCGGTATGTCTCAACGCTAGAAACTTGGTTTCGATACCCATGGTGGACAGGGCACAGATAACTTATTGCGTACGCTTTGTGTTTCACTTCAAACAAAGATACGAACTGGAGGAACTGCTTTGAAACGTTGCATCATAATTTTAAACTATGTGTTTCCCTCTCATGGTGAATATGTCACTCGTTCTCTATACATTTATCATTACAACGTTTCAAGAAATATTCTATACGGGCTGATAATACATAAAAAGAACAATGAAAACGATTATTAAACAGTTTATTAGGAAAGTCTCACTGTTTAAATCTGTAGTAGACAATATCCCAGTGTCTGCACTCCAGAGCCTTGGGTGGTTAGGACGTTCGTCTCGCTATCTACGGATTGAGTGTTCGAATTCCGTCACTGAACATGTTCGCCCTTTCAGTCATGCGACGTTATAATACGATAATCAATCCCATGGCGATGAATGATGTCGACTTGCCTCTGGTCTATCACTTCTAACTTTGGAAGGGCTAGCACAGATAGCCCTCTATTAGCTTTATGCGAAATTCACTAATCAAACAAATAAACCAAATCTTTCACTAGGTATGTTTTTCTTAACTTTCTGCGAGTTATCGTTTTCACACAAAAGAATTTGTCTTTAAATTTATAAAGAAAATCCCTTGGAGGTAAGAATACACACACACAAAATCGTCATACGGTGACCTCTAGATGTATAATACCTAATACGTGACATTGCTGTTGATACCACGAAATACGCCCTCTAGTAGTTCAGCATCGTACATTGATATCGGGATGTATAATATCTGATACGTGACATTGCTGTTGATACCACGAAATACGCCCTCTAGTAGTTCAGCATTGTACATTGATATCGGGATGTATAATATCTGATACGTGACATTGCTGTTGATACCACGAAATACGCCCTCTAGTAGTTCAGCATTGTACATTGATATCGGGATGTATAATATCTGATACGTGACATTGCTGTTGATACCACGAAATACGCCCTCTAGTAGTTCAGCATTGTACATTGATATCGGGATGTATAATATCTGATACGTGACATTGCTGTTGATATCATGGAACACGTTCCTTAGTGTCAGAAATACTGTTGGCGTCTATATGGTTTATAGTCACCACGAGAAAAAAAAACCTTTACACTGGTTAATTGAAAGTGTCAGTTCTTCTCACTATATACATACACAATATCAAATATAATAAATAAACTTATGTTTAGGATTACTGGTCAAGAGTGGAATTCTGCACTAGTATAACCCGATAACACACATTGATCAAAGTGTAGATTAAACTGGACCTCCGTTGAACTAAAGATTTTGAAATTAAACAATTTTCGGAAGACTATGTTTATTTATTTTAGTCATTCTGTTTCAGAGAGCGTGTCAGATATATTGGTTGTATCTTAAAAACTGGTAAACAACTTAAGAGTTCTAATGGAGGGATTGGAAACAGGAAAATGTGGCCATTAAAAAACAAAGAAGGAATCACCACACGTGGTTGGGATGTGTACAGATTTTTACAGAGATTCATATGCATCAACTATTAAAGGTGAAACAGGAACTAATATGAATTTTGAGAACAACAAAGCAGATAAAACAGAAGTACCTAAAAGTGAATAGTATAAAGCGATATGATCATCAGTGATATTTTGAAAGTAGGTGGAACTGAAACCTTAAGGCAGATAAAGTTGCTTAACAAAACATTGGAGTTAAAAAAATACCAAAGAATTGAAAATAAACCAAAATTACCATTCCATATAAGAAAGGACACAAGCGAGATGTAAAAACATACTGGTCCAGTAGTAGGAAGTCCATTATCTAATTTGTATAAACTAGTCACAAGAGAACCACAAAAAAAAAATATTGGAAAAGATTTGGAACGAACACCAGTCAAGAGAACAGCAGGATTTAGGAAAAATTCTCCACAGCAAATCATTTACATGTAAGTAAACAAATGAATACAGACCACTCGTATGTGTGGAATTTATAGATTATGAAAAAACATTTGAGTCTGTAGAATGCAAGGTAATATTAAATGACTTAGCCAGAATAAGTGTCAATCTAACGTACATCGAAATATTAAGAGATATATCTACAGACGCGACAGCAACATACATATTAATAAAGAGGTATCATCAGTGATATAAATAGAGAAATGGGTGAGATAGTGATCCAATATCTCCGAAACTGTTTACAGCAACTTTGCAAGAAGTATTCAGGCAAACTGAGCTACAGAATGAAGGTATAAGAAACAGACGACGAGACATGAACAGATATAAGATGATGTAGTTTCTTTACAAATTTAACCACGAAAGATGGAAGCCATATTAAACAGTTTGAGTGACAGAAGTGAGAAAGAAGGGAAAAAAACAAACATATGACCCACTGTCATGATACAGATACCATGGAAATTAAGAATGAAAAAAATAGAGAAAGTGTCAGCTGTTGTTGTTTTTTATTAAGCACAAAGCTTCACAAAGGGATATCTGTGCTCTGCCCATCACGGGTATCGAAACGTGATTTTTAGTAGTATAAGTCCGCAGACTTACCACTGTGCCACTAGGAAACAGAAAGTGTCAGAGTATAAATATTTAAGACAAACTCTCAAAGTGGAAAGCATAACAAGAGAAAAAACTGTGGTACGACTAAAGACAACATGGAAATGTTGTGGAATATATAAAGAAATTCTAAGGAACAAGATATCCCCATAACTTTGAAGAAAAAGATCATGGATCAATGAACACTACCAGTCTTAACAGATGGAAACCAAACACTAGCACTAACGAACAAGATAAGGACAAAAATAGAAACCTCACAAAGAGTTATGGAAAGAAAAATGCTTCATATAACACTACAAGACAAGTGTAGAAATGGCAGAATAGGGAAAACAGTAAATGTACTCAATGCAGTAAGGCTTATTCTAAGAGCTAAGTGGGACTGGGCTGAGTGTGTACTGAGGTATTCCAATAATAAGTGGACACCAAGAAGAATGGATTGGCAACCTTGGATGGAAAAATAACTAAGGTAAGGCAAAAAAGAAGATGGAGGAACAATATAATAGTAAAGAAGATGTAGGGACAATATAGTAGTAAAAAAGATGGAGGGACAAAATAGTAGTAAAGAATATGGAGGAACAATATAGTAGTAAAGAAGATGTAGGGGCAATATAGTAGTAAAGAAGATGGAGGGACAAAATAGTAGTAAAGAAGATGTAGGGGCAATATAGTAGTAAAGAAGATGGAGGGACAATATAGTAGTATAGAAGATGTAGGGGCAATATAGTAGTAAAGAAAATGGAGGGACAAAATAGTAGTAAAAGAAAGATGTAGAGAACAAAATAGTAGTAAAAGAAGATGTAGGAATAGTAGTAAAGAAGATGTAGGGACAATATAGTAGTAAAAAAGATGAAGGGACAATATAGTAGTAAAGAAGATGTAGGGGCAATATAGTAGTAAAGAAGATGTAGGGGCAATATAGTAGTAAAGAAGATGGAGGGACAATATAGTAGTAAAGAAGATGTAGGGACAATATAGTAGTAAAAGATGATGGAGGAACAATATAGTAGTAAAAGAAGATGTAGGAACAATATAGTAGTAAAGAAAAGATGGAGGGACAAAATAGTAGTAAAAAAAAGATGTAGGGACAATATAGTAGTAAAAGAAGATGTAGGGACAAAATAGTAGTAAAGAAGATGTAGGGACAAAATAGTAGTAAAGAAGATAAAGGGCAATATAGTAATAAAGAAGATGTAGGGGCAATATAGTAGTAAAGAAGATGTAGAGACAATATAGTAGTAAAGAAGATGTAGGGACAAAATAGTAGTAAAGAAGATGTAGGGACAAAATAGTAGTAAAGAAGATGGAGGAACAATATAGTAGTAAAGAAAATGTAGAGGCAATTTAGTGGTAAAGAAGATGTAGGGACAATATAGTAGTAAAGAAGATGGAGGAACAATATAGTAGTAAAGAAGATGTAGGGGCAATATAGTAGTAAAGAAGATGTAGGGACAATATAGTAGTAAAGAAGATGTAGGGACAATATAGTAGTAAAGAAGATGGAGGGACAAAATAGTAGTAAAGAAGATGTAGGGACAAAATAGTAGTAAAGAAGATGTAGGGGCAATATAGTAGTAAAGAAGATGAAGGGACAATATAGTAGTAAAGAAGATGTAGGGACAATATAGTAGTAAAGAAGATGTAGGGGCAATATAGTAGTAAAGAAGATGGAGGGACAATATAGTAGTAAAGAAGATGTAGGGGCAATATAGTAGTAAAGAAAATAGAGGGACAATATAGTAGTAAAGAAAATGGAGGGACAAAATAGTAGTAAAGAAGATGGAGGAACAATATAGTAGTAAAGAAGATTTAAAGGCAATATAGTAGTAAAAAAGATGGAGAGACAAAATAGTAGTAAAGAAGATGTAGGGACAATATAGTAGTAAAGAAGATGTAGGGACAAAATAGTAGTAAAGAAGATGTAGGGACAAAATAGTAGTAAAGAAGATAAAGGGGCAATATAGTAATAAAGAAGATGTAGGGGCAATATACTAGTAAAGAAGATGTAGAGGCAATATAGTAGTAAAGAAGATGTAGGGACAAAATAGTAGTAAAGAAGATGTAGGGACAAAATAGTAGTAAAGAAGATGGAGGAACAATATAGTAGTAAAGAAAATGTAGAGGCAATTTAGTAGTAAAGAAGATGTAGGGACAATATAGTAGTAAAGAAGATGGAGGAACAATATAGTAGTAAAGAAGATGTAGGGGCAATATAGTAGTAAAGAAGATGTAGGGACAATATAGTAGTAAAGAAGATGTAGGGACAAAATAGTAGTAAAAGAAGATAAAATAGAAAAGATGTAGGGACAAAATAGTAGTAAAGAAGATGTAGGGACAAAATAGTAGTAAAGAAGATGGAGGGACAATATAGTAGTAAAGAAGATGTAGGGGCAATATAGTAGTAAAGAAGATGGAGGGACAATATAGTAGTAAAGAAGATGTAGGGACAATATAGTAGTAAAGAAGATGTAGGGGCAATATAGTAGTAAAAAAGAAGATGTAGGGACAAAATAGTAGTAAAAGAAGATGTAGGGACAATATAGTAGTAAAAAAGAAGATGGAGGAACAATATAGTAGTAAAGAAGATGGAGGGACAAAATAGTAGTAAAGAAGATGTAGGGGCAATATAGTAGTAAAGAAGATGGAGGAACAATATAGTAGTAAAAGAAAATGTAGAGGACAATATAGTAGTAAAAGAAGATGTAGGGACAATATAGTAGTAAAAGAAGATGTAGGGACAAAATAGTAGTAAAAGAAGATGGAGGAACAATATAGTAGTAAAAGAAGATGGAGGGACAAATAGTAGTAAAAGAAGATGGAGGGACAATATAGTAGTAAAAAAGATGTAGGGACAATATAGTAGTAAAGAAGATAAAGGAGACAATATAGTAATAAAAAAGAAGATGTAGGGACAATATAGTAGTAAAAAAGATGTAGGAGAGCAATATAGTAGTAAAAGAAGATGGAGGGACAAAATAGTAGTAAAAGAAGATGTAGGGACAATATAGTAGTAAAAGAAGATGTAGGGACAAAATAGTAGTAAAGAAGATGTAGGGACAAAATAGTAAAGAAAGAAGATGTAGGGACAATATAGTAGTAAAGAAGATGAGGGACAATAGTAGTAAAAGAAGATGTAGGGACAATATAGTAGTAAAGAAGATGGAGGGACAAAATAGTAGTAAAGTAAAAGAAGATGGAGGAACAAAATAGTAGTAAAGAAGATGTAGGGGCAATATAGTAGTAAAAAAGATGTAGGGACAAAATAGTAGTAAAGAAAATGTAGGGACAAAATAGTAGTAAAGAAGATGTAGGGACAAAATAGTAGTAAAGAAGATGGAGGAACAATATAGTAGTAAAGAAGATGTAGGGGCAATATAGTAGTAAAGAAGATGGAGGGACAAAATAGTAGTAAAGAAGATGTAGGGACAATATAGTAGTAAAAGAAGATGTAGGGACAAAATAGTAGTAAAAGAAGATGTAAAGGGGCAATATAGTAATAAAAGAAGATGTAGGGACAATATAGTAGTAAAAAAAGATGTAGAGACAATATAGTAGTAAAAGAAGATGGAGGGACAAAATAGTAGTAAAGAAGATGTAGGGAACAATATAGTAGTAAAGAAGATTTAGGGACAAAATAGTAGTAAAGAAGATGTAGGGACAAAATAGTAGTAAAGAAGATGTAGGGACAATATAGTAGTAAAGAAGATGGAGGGACAAAATAGTAGTAAAGAAGATGTAGGGACAATATAGTAGTAAAGAAGATGGAGGGACAAAATAGTAGTAAAGAAGATGTAGGGGCAATATAGTAGTAAAGAAGATGTAGGGACAAAATAGTAGTAAAGAAGATGTAGGGACAATATAGTAATAAAAAAGAAGATGTAGGAACAATATAGTAGTAAAAGAAGATGTAGGGACAATATAGTAGTAAAAGAAGATGGAGGGACAAAATAGTAGTAAAAAAGAAGATGTAGGGACAAAATAGTAGTAAAGAAAGATGGAGGAACAATATAGTAGTAAAGAAAATGTAGAGGCAATATAGTGGTAAAGAAGATGTAGGGACAATATAGTAGTAAAGAAGATGTAGGGACAAAATAGTAGTAAAGAAGATGGAGGAACAATATAGTAGTAAAGAAGATGTAGGGGCAATATAGTAGTAAAGAAGATGTAGGGACAATATAGTAGTAAAGAAGATGTAGGGACAAAATAGTAGTAAAGAAGATGTAGGGACAAAATAGTAGTAAAGAAGATGGAGGAACAATATAGTAGTAAAGAAGATGTAGGGACAATATAGTAGTAAAGAAGATGGAGGGACAATATAGTAGTAAAGAAGATGTAGGAACAATATAGTAGTAAAGAAAATGGAGGGGCAATATAGTAGTAAAGAAGATGTAGGGACAAAATAGTAGTAAAGAAGATGTAGGGACAATATAGTAGTAAAGAAGATGGAGGAACAATATAGTAGTAAAGAAGATGTAGGGACAAAATAGTAGTAAAGAAGATGTAGGAACAATATAGTAGTAAAGAAGATGTAGGGGCAATATAGTAGTAAAGAAGATGGAGGGACAAAATAGTAGTAGTAAAAGAAGATGTAGAACAATATAGTAGTAAAGAAGATGGAGGAACAATATAGTAGTAAAAGAAGATGTAGGGACAATATAGTAGTAAAAGAAGATGGAGGGACAAAATAGTAGTAAAAAAAGAAGATGTAGGGACAATATAGTAGTAAAGAAGATGTAGGGACAAAATAGTAGTAAAGAAGAGAGGGAGACAAAATAGTAGTAAAGAAAGATGTAGGGACAAAATAGTAGTAAAGAAGATGTAGGGGCAATATAGTAGTAAAGAAGATGTAGGGACAATATAGTAGTAAAGAAGATGTAGATGTAGGGACAAAATAGTAGTAAAAAAGAAGATGTAGGGACAATATAGTAGTAAAGAAGATGTAGGGACAAAATAGTAGTAAAGAAGATGTAGGGACAATATAGTAGTAAAGAAGATGGAGGGACAATATAGTAGTAAAGAAGATGGAGGAACAATATAGTAGTAAAGAAGATGTAGAGGCAATATAGTAGTAAAGAAGATGTAGGGACAATATAGTAGTAAAGAAGATGTAGGGACAAAATAGTAGTAAAGAAGATGGAGGAACAATATAGTAGTAAAGAAGATGTAGGGGCAATATAGTAGTAAAGAAGATGGAGGGACAAAATAGTAGTAAAGAAGATGTAGGGACAATATAGTAGTAAAGAAGATGTAGGGACAAAATAGTAGTAAAGAAGATGTAGGGACAAAATAGTAGTAAAGAAGATAAAGGGGCAATATAGTAATAAAGAAGATGTAGGGAAAATATAGTAGTAAAAAAAGAAGATGTAGAGGACAATATAGTAGTAAAGAAGATGTAGGGACAAAATAGTAGTAAAAGAAGATGTAGGGACAAAATAGTAGTAAAAGAAGATGTAGGGACAATATAGTAGTAAAAGAAGATGGAGGAACAATATAGTAGTAAAAGAAAATGTAGTAGAGCAATATAGTAGTAAAAGAAGATGTAGGGACAATATAGTAGTAGCAAAAATGAAGATGTAGGGACAAAATAGTAGTAAAAAAGAAGATGTAGGGACAAAATAGTAGTAAAAAGAAGATGTAGGGACAAAATAGTAGTAAAAAGAAGATAAGATGGAGGAACATAGTAGTAGTAAAGAAGATGTAGGGGCAATATAGTAGTAAAGAAGATGGAGGGACAATGTAGTAGTAAAGAAGATATAGGGGCAATATAGTAGTAAAGAAGATAGAGGAACAATATAGTAGTAAAGGAAATGGAGGGACAATATAGTAGTAAAGAAGATGGAGGAACAATATAGTAGTAAAGAAGATGTAGGGGCAATATAGTAGTAAAGAAGATGTAGGGACAATATAGTAGTAAAGAAGATGTAGGGACAAAATAGTAGTAAAGAAGATGGAGGAACAATATAGTAGTAAAGAAGATTGTAGGGGCAATATAGTAGTAAAGAAGATGGAGGGACAAAATAGTAGTAAAGAAGATGTAGGGACAAAATAGTAGTAAAGAAGATGTAGAGGCAATATAGTGGTAAAGAAGATGTAGGGACAATATAGTAGTAAAGAAGATGTAGGGACAAAATAGTAGTAAAAGAAGATGGAGGAACAATATAGTAGTAAAAGAAGATGTAGGGACAATATAGTAGTAAAAGAAGATGTAGGGACAATATAGTAGTAAAGAACACGTAGGGACAAAATAGTAGTAAAGAAGATGGAGGAACAATATAGTAGTAAAGAAGATGTAGGGGCAATATAGTAGTAAAGAAGATGTAGGGACAATATAGTAGTAAAGAATATGTAGGGACAATATAGTAGTAAAGAAGATGTAGGGGCAATATAGTAATAAAGAAGATGGAGGAACAATATAGTAGTAAAGAAGATGTAGGGGCAATATAGTAGTAAAGAAGATGGAGGGACAAAATAGTAGTAAAAGAAGATGTAGGGACAATATAGTAGTAAAGAAGATGGAGGAACAATATAGTAGTAAAGAAGATGTAGGGACAATATAGTAGTAAAGAAGATGGAGGAACAATATAGTAGTAAAGAAGATGTAGGGACAATATAGTAGTAAAGAAGATGGAGGAACAATATAGTAGTAAAGAAGATGTAGGGACAATATAGTAGTAAAGAATATGTAGGGGCAATATAGTAGTAAAGAAGATGTAGGGGCAATATAGTAATAAAGAAGATGGAGGAACAATATAGTAGTAAAGAAGATGTAGGGGCAATATAGTAGTAAAGAAGATGGAGGGACAAAATAGTAGTAAAGAAGATGTAGGGACAATATAGTAGTAAAGAAGATGGAGGAACAATATAGTAGTAAAGAAGATGTAGGGGCAATATAGTAGTAAAGAAGATGGAGGAACAATATAGTAGTAAAGAAGATGTAGGGACAATATAGTAGTAAAGAAGATGTAGGGACAAAATAGTAGTAAAGAAGATGTAGGGACAATATAGTAGTAAAGAAGATGGAGGAACAATATAGTAGTAAAGAAGATGTAGGGACAAAATAGTAGTAAAGAAGATGTAGGAACAATATAGTAGTAAAGAAGATGTAGGGGCAATATAGTAGTAAAAAAGATGGAGGAACAATATAGTAGTAAAGAAGATGTAGGGACAATATAGTAGTAAAGAAGATGTAGGGACAAAATAGTAGTAAAGAAGATGTAGGGACAAAATAGTAGTAAAGAAGATGGAGGAACAATATAGTAATAAAGAAGATGTAGGGACAAAATAGTAGTAAAGAAGATAAAAGGACAATATAGTAATAAAGAAGATAAAAGGACAATATAGTAGTAAATAAGGAATCAGATGAACACGGTATGGTAAGAACAGGAAATACTGGTTTAACAGAGAGCTATATCCGACGAGTGATAACTGCAGCTTAGATAGATCGGAACAAGAACATTTGGCTTTACGCGAAATTCAAAAAACAAACAAACAATAACATTTTCAAAGTTGGACAACCATGGCCACTTTTTAATCGCAAAATCAACTGTAAAGTAACAGTTATGAGTTATACGCAATAATAAGTTGGTTGTTGATTAATGACAAAGCAACACAACGAGATACCCGCGCTCTCTCTACCGATCACGGGTATGGAAACCCGATATTTTGCGTCACAAGCCTGCAGATTTATGGTTGAGCCACTAAAGAGCAGTAATAATAGGAGGCATTTGATTATTGCGAGATATTTAGAATTACGAACTAATAAGTAGTTGCAGTTCTGTCTGTTAGGGCTTATTGTAACCCTTTTCTCATTTTGGTAGAAAGTTTCACATTTTTTTTATTTTGTTTGCTCAATTTCGCTCAAAACTACTCGAAGGCCACTTTTGTTAACATTATTTCTAACTTAGAAGTGACAGACTAGAAGGAAGGCACTTAGTCATCATAACCTTCGGCTACTCTTTTTACCAACGAAAAGTGGGATTGGCCGTCACTTCATAACCTCTCCACTGCTGAATGGACGAGCGTGTTTGAAGAAGGGATTCGAAGCCGCGATGGGCAGGTTGGAATTTATTACGCTAACCGCCAGAAGACCATATCAGGCCTTTGTATTTACTGGTAGTTTAGGCTGAATATTGCACGACGTTTTTCGTTAAGATGTAGAAAACTTAATACTTTATAGATTGTGAAATCAGTTTTTGTAAGAAGTCAGTACCTGTAGTTCCCTAGAGAGAACTTCATCACTCATGAAAATTAAGTAACATTCAAAACTTCCTCGTTCCTTTCACAATGATCTCACTATTAAAGCATGGTATGTTGCACGAATACCAACAACATTATTGAAACACTTAAAATTTGTACATAAAACTTTATTACGTAGTTTAACAGATAGGTGGCGTTGTAAACCCCTTGTGTTCTCCATCTTATTTTTAATAATGATATGTTTGTTGTCAAGTAAAAAGCTACTCAATGAGCTGTCTATATTGTGTCTACTACGAGTATCTAAACGTGATTTTTAGCGCTCATGATTTTCAAAATGATCACTGCCTTCGGTCATGGGAACAATCAGTAGATGTACAGGATTATTATAACGTTTGTTGGCCTATTCTACCGTCCATAACTCTAACAGTTATAACCAGCGTGCTGTAATAGTTGTAGGGTAATATAACAAGTTGATGTAAGAGTCGATTCAAGTGTTAAAAATAACTTTTGTCAGGAGTCGCAGGTGGGGCTGTATAAAACTGTTAAACCATGTTAAGACTTGTTCTATCATTACAAATGGTCCTAAAACATGGTGATGACGATAGTATAACAGTAAAATTTTATATGCTGATAAAATCATGAGAATTAATGCGAGTTTATAAAAAAATTTGGAAAGTGTTCGTATTTTTTTAATTTCGCGCAAGGCTACACGAGGACTATCTGCGCTAGCCGTCCCTAATTTAGCAGTGTAAGACTAGAGGGAAGGCAGCTAGTCATCACCACCCACCACCAACTCTTAGGCTTCTCTTTTTACCAACGAATATTGGGATTGACCATCACATTTTAAAGCCCTCACGGCTGAAAGGGCGAGCATGTTTGGTGTGACAAGGATTCGAACCTGCGATCCTCGGATTGCGAGTCGAACGCCTTGACACACTTTGCCATGCCGGGCCAAAAATGTTATTATCCCATGTAATTCCGCTTTATTATATTTTTTTATTTAAAATTATTATATATTACAATATTATATATTATAATATTATATATTACAATATTATACATTACAATATTATACATTATAATATTATACATTACAATATTATATATTACAATAAATGTTTCCTGAATGTTAGGTAACGTTTATAATCAAAAAATCAGTTTCGTTGTTTCCAGCTTTCAGTTAAAAAAAAAAAAAAATCCTCCGATGGGGCAACGGTAATTTTACGGACTTATAACGTTAAAATCCGGGGGTTCGATTCTCATGGATGGACATAGTACACAGCCAGCCTAAGGCTACTTTACTCTAAAACAAACAAAAACAAAGAGATGCGTTTTACATTATCGGTGTATTATTGTTCACTTACGCATATATTTTGGGCAAAAGTGTATTGGAGTCATTAACACGACAGCGCATGCTCCTAGGTGTCACATCAAGTAGAAGGATTGATTTGGCTAACACAAATGACATTTCAAACTTTTGGAGATACCAGTGAGTTTGCACGTGAATGAGCCATGCGTATCGAAAACGTTGCACTTAGTATATTGCGAAACGTCTTGGTCCTTACTATTTAATCTGCAGAATCAGGAAGACATATTTGAGCTCGTTACGATACTACAAATTGAAAAACCTTCAAGCATGGAAGAAAGCACAATAATTTCCTTGTTATGAGGAAGTAAAACCCTCATTTCCATAAAAAATTCCACACAAAGCATGGTAGTGGCCGAACGTGTTGCACAATACAATATCTCGTTCCTCAGCTCTATAAAACCGTTTTCCCCGTGTTTTCATTACTTATGTCAATAGAAGTGGTTGAGGAAAGGCAATGCAAAGTGACTAATTATGGTACCTGTCTAAATATGAATATTTCTACTATTTAGTACCAAAGGAACACAGTTCGCCCAATTTCCTAAACATATCTATTGTGGAATACCATTGAGAGATGAGTTGTTTTGGCAGTAAATTGTAGTCTCTTGAGGTTAACACATCAAGCCTATAATCGGAGTACTTTTTTTAATGGCTTTAACTTGAATACCAATCTCCCGAATTCATTGTCATCAACTCACAGACTTGGTGTTACATAAAGAAGTCAGACTATTTTTGTATGGTTTATAAGTTTCCACAAATTTTCAACTGAGAAGATGCTCATACATTTAAAGACGAACCGATCACACGAGGGTAAACTTCAATTATTTTCTGAGATAAAGAGCTTTTTGACTCAGCTGTTTGTTCAGGAGAAGTGTGTTTATTTATTTGTTGTTAAGGATAAAGCTGACAATGGACTATTTGGACTCTTTCCATCAGGGTTATATAAATCCAATTTTTAGTTTTATAATTCAAACTTATCGCTGATCCGTCAGGGTGCAATTAGACAAAGAGACGGAGGAACACATTTTTGAACAACTGTCAGGACAAGACAGCAAAAGAAAAAAAAAGGCAGAACGGAGAATTATTTAGTAACGTATCACGTAATAAAACTAAGGCCCTTAACACCACAACAAACTTTGAAGTTTGCACTTATAACACTATACTATCAAAAGAAACACGAGAACCTAATATAACATTGTCGTTTTGGTAACAAAAATGTTTTGATCTAGATGTATAAAGACGTTTTTTCGTATTCAACCCCCCTAGCGACCTAGAAGTTAGATAACAACAAACTGCCTTCACATTACATAAAAACTCTCAAAATTTTGACACCAAATGGGCCTCTTACGTCTTGTTGGTTAAGGTGTTCGATTCACAATCTGAGGGTCCAAGGTTTTAATCCCGTAATTGAATATACTCGCCATTTCAGCCGTGGGGGCTTTATAATGAAACAATCAATCCCCTATTTCTTGGTAAAGAATACCCCACCAGCTGGCGATGGTGGTGGGGAGGTTGCCTTCTGTCTCGTCCATCACTTCATTCAAAATTAGGGTTTGGTTTGTTTTGAATTTTGTGCATAGCTACACGAAGGCTATCTGCGCTAGCCATCCCTAATTTAGCAGTGGAAGACTAAAGAGAAGGCAGTAGTCATCACCACCCAACGCCAACTCTTGGGCTACTCTTTTGCCAAAGAATAGTGGGATTGACCGTCACATTATAACGCCCCCACGACTGAAAGGGTGAGCATGTTTTGTGCGACGGGGATTCGAACCCGCGACCCTCGGATTACGAGTCGAGTGACTTAACCACCTGGCCATGCCAGGCCTCAAAATTAGGAACAGCTAGCGCAGATAGTCTCGAGTAGCTTTATAAAAACTTGATAACTCAGGAAACTTAGGCATGCTCGAGTTCGAGAGCTGTACTTACACACCAATATTTCTAGTATGAAGGAAATCAATAAAGATTTTAAATTTAGTGTCTGTTACATTTAAGTATGAAATGTAGTAAAACCCGTGATAAACATGCCTTCAGGCCCGGTATGACCAGGTGGGTTAAGACGTTCGACTCGTAATCTGAGGTCGTGGGTTCGAATCCCCGTCGCACCGAACATGCTCACTCTTTCAGCCGTGGGGGGACGTTATAATGTTCTGGTCAATCACACTATTTGTTGGTAAAAGAGTAGCCCAAGAGTTGGCGGTGGGTGGTGATAACTAACTGCTTTCCCTCTAGTCTTACACTGCTAAATTAGGGACGGCTAGTGCAGATAGCCCTTGTGTAGCTTTGCGCGAAATTCAAAAACAAACATACATGCCTTCATGTTTCACGGTTCGGTATTTCGATGAAATTTTTTACAGCTTTGTTCTTATGATTTATAAGTAACGTTCGCCAATCTGTTATTAATCATAAAAGAAATTATATACATTGACGATAGATAATCACCGATAAAAATACGAGTGTACATTTAAATTAATGAAAATATTTCGAATTGTCGTTTCTTCTTTTGTCTATCTTTATTCTTTACAGTTGTAACTCGTTCTCACAGTTTTGTTAAATAAATATTAATTTTTGTTTTTCCCCAGTTTTATTTATCATCCCTTATTTTGTATACATTGCATCAACACATGATGTCCTGTGTTTACTTTTCGCACAAAAACGATACTTAATGGTACAACAAAGCTACGAATAAAAACCCGTATCCCAGAAAGCAAACTTACAGTTGAACCATTTTACGTATTAAATACACGAAGACTTAAATAGAATACGTCAACATCATGATGTCTTATGTTTACTATTTGTGCCAAAACTAGGCCTAATGGTACAAAGATTTTAATAAAAAAAACACCAGTACCCTGAAAGACAGGCCAACGATGGAAAGACGACTTGTATCGGAAACATCCACACCCAAAATACTAATCTAAACACCTCTCTCACGGATGCGAGTGGAACGTTCTAGTCATAACTGAGAAAACATTGATAACGAGTTATTTGGTTTAGAGGCTGTACAACTTTAGTGTAACCAGAAAAAAAATTAGTCTTAAGTGGTAATGAACATTTTTGGAGTTTGTTTATAGAAAAGTTTTCAGTTATATTTAAATCTTACATTTTCGCCTTTTCTTTTCTTTTTTTTTTTAACCCAGTAAGTACTATATCGTTGTTATGAAAGCAAACTGATAGCAGATGTAACTTTTAAAGTATTATACTGGCGCAATGTACATGACGTCACTTATGACATCGAGGGTTAACATGGCAGTGATGTTGTCAGAAGGCGTAAATAAAGTGAAAGGCAAGCGTTTGGACAGTACTGACGTCACAAATGTGAACATCTTGGTTTTTAATTTTACTTTTCTTCAGTAATATCATTTATGACAAGTTGAAGAGAGTGGTAACAGACAGTTTATAATTAAACCTCCTAAAAAGGAGCGTGTCGCCGTTACCACTGAAGGCCTGTATAAGGGTTTATTAGGAAATCGCTTCTTGCAGAGAACTCTAAAACTGTTGTATCACTTGAAATTTAAAAACTAATTTTCCCATGGTGTTGTAAATCTCACTATACTTAACCACCCGTTACTGTTTGGCGTAACAAGTTTTCTGTAGGTGGTAAAGAGCTCTATAACACACAGTTATATTGTGTTACTTTTACAGGGTAACAGTTATATTGTGTTATTTTAATTAAAAAGTAACATAGTTATATTGTGTTATTTTAATTAAAAAGTAACATAGTTATATTGTGGCATTTTATAGAGAACATAGTTATATTGTGTTATTTTATAGAGTAATATAGTTATATTGTGTTATTTTAATTAAAGGGTAACATAGTTATATTGTGTTACTTTTACAGGGTAACAGTTATATTGTGTTATTTTATAGAGTAATATAGTTATATTGTGTTATTTTAATTAAAGGGTAACATAATTATATTGCGTTACTTTTACAGGGTAAAATGGTTTTATTGTGTTATTTTTACAGGGGAACATAGTTATATTGTGTTATTTTAATTAAAGGGTAACATAGTTATATTGTGTTGTGTTAAAGAGTAAAATAATTACATTGAGTTACTTTTACCGTGTAAAATAATTACATTGAGTTACTTTTACCGTGTAAAATAATTACATTGAGTTACTTTTACCGTGTAAAATAATTACATTGATTTACTTTTACCGTGTAAAATAATTACATTGAGTTACTTTTACCGTGTAATATAATTACATTGAGTTACTTTTACCGTGTAAAATAATTACATTGAGTTACTTTTACCGTGTAACAGTTACACCACTGATTTTGCTATGTTGTTTTAAAATAGTTCGTTTTACAACCACCAAACAAAACTTACTATTATTTTAGCATAGAGCCAAATACATTTACTTAGAAACTAGTAAATAAAAAGTTCCGTACAACCCGTTTCGGTATTTCACAATCTATGACGCAACTTTTTAAAGAAACATCGTCACACGGGCAGTAACCGATTATTTCTTATTTTGAATTTCATTCAGTAAAGAAACTAGACTATTACAAAAGACTTAAGCTATTTTCATTTCTAGATATGTCTTGAAGCTAGGAAGGTTGATTATAATCATTTTCGGTGAAGAAAAAAAAAACATTTGCGGACGTTACGAATAATTCGTGAGAATGAACCACAGTAAAGTTAAGCCTATTTTTGTCATGTTCATAGACGACAGGAATTCTATTTTTCGCTAAATTTTAGTGGTATTACTTAATTTCGTATATAAAACTTATGATGTGCGTCTTGACATCAGATCTACGTCCATTCTTATATCAAACAAAATTAAAAATAAAAAAAGGAAATCATCGCTTTAAACATCTTGAAGAAACAGACCAGTAACATTTTATAATTTATTTAAAATATTCCAGTGAATTCGGCCGTTTTTCAACTAAACACAGCTACTCTGTCTCTGTATAATATTATTTTCTACGCTATTTTTTTCTTTTTTATGGATAAGCGAACTAACTTGGGAATACAGGTTGACCTTGTGTTAAAGCTATTTGTGTTATTAGTTGTGCTTGAATTTCGTGCCCCCCGCTAGTACAGCGGTATGTCTACGGATTTACAACGCTAAAATCAGGGGTTCGATTTCCCTCGGTGGACTCAGCAGATAGCTTCATGTGGCTTTACTATAAGAAAACGCGCACACATAGCTCGTGAAAACCTGCTAACCCCTCGCAGGTCGATATCATGCTCAGATCCGACTCGCTGACCCTTCACAGGTCGATATCATGCTCAGATCCGACTCGCTAACCCTTCACAGGTCGATATCATGCTCAGGTCCGATAACAGAAAGCACATTTAATTGTTATCACTTAACTCGAAAGTTAACAAACAAGCGTGGGTTTTCTGTTTTAATAAATAAAAGAAAAACACTTTTATAACAAGTAAACTCTCGTAAGTACAAAACGTATGACACTTTTTTAACAAGTAAACCCTAGTAAATACAAAACGTATGACATCGTTTTATAACAAGAACTCTAGTAAGTACAAAACGTATAACACTTTTTTTTTAACAAGTAAATCCTAGTAAGTACAAAACGTATGACATCGTTTTTTAACAAGTAAACTCTAGTAAGTACAAAACGTATGACATCGTTTTTTAACAAGTAAACTCTAGTAAGTGCAAAACGTATGACATCGTTTTTTAACAAGTAAACTCTAGTAAGTACAAAACGTATGACATCTTCTAGTTATATTAAGACCTCAATTATTTATCCTTGTTTCCTCATTCTTTAAGAACATTAGGTTCCTTGTTTGTTTTTTATGTATATATTTCGGCGAACTAGTGTTTAGTAGTATTATAATTCGTAAATTTATGTTACACCAACTGAGATGTCCCCCGCTAGTACAGCGGTAAGTCTACGGATTTGTAATGCTAAAATAAAGGGTTCGATTTTCCTCGTTGTACTCAGCAGGTAACCCGATGTGGCTTTGCTATTAGGAAACACACACACACAAATGAGATATCTACGATTATTTACTACCGAGAAGGAATGAAAATGAGTAAAGACGGGTCTTTCTTAAAACCATCAAATTAAAAATTTCTTTTTTTACCGTTTACTACTAATGGACTCGTTGTTTGTTTTTGAATTTCGCGCAAAGCTATACGAGGGCTATATGCGTTAGCCGTCCCTAATTTAGCAGTTTAACACTAGAGGGAAAGCAGTCATCACCACCCACTGCCAACTCCAGGACTACCGTTTTACCGAGAAACAGTGGGATTGATACATTATAAAGCTCCCACGGGTGAAAGGGTGAGCATCTTTTGGTGTGACGGGGATTCGAACTCGGATTACGAGTCAAGTGCCTTAACCACCAGTGGACTCGCATATTATATCTTATCGTATACCTTTTATGGTTTTGATATTTAGAACACTGAATTTAAATATGATAAAAAAAACTCGATGAAACTATTCATCTTCAATATAAAATACATAGGGACTGTTGTTAAGCGAAAATTAGACCAAGAACCGACTGTGCTAATTTTTATCGTTACAAGCCCTTAGCCTTATTGCCGCTTAGCCATCAGAGGACTATACACAGTGAAACAGAACGGTAATAAGTTGGACTGGTTTAATTATTAACAATAGTTTTATTTACATTTCTTACGCTACTCCTATGTTTTAAGAACGTTTGTAACTTGCAGTTACGGATCCAGACAGTTTAAAATATGAATGAGTTATATAGATCCATGAAAAAGCATGCCTTCCATCAGTAATACTGATATTAAGGTATGAGACACCTTTTTGATCTTCAAAAACATTTACATATAATTGAGGAAAATGAATAACGATCATAGTTAATAAATATGAAATTAAGAAAGAAAAATTTAACGTGAATAAGTATTAGTAGTAGCCAGTAATTTGTTTAGGGATTTTGTTTCATAATATTTAAAAAACAGGAGCTTATTAACCCATCAAGTAGTCCCTTCCAGCTTCCACCTATAACCCCTATTTACTCCTTCTGTATGCATCGAACCTTTTCTTGAACTCGGTTAATTTTTTTGCCTTCACCACTCCTGAAGGCAACTCGTTCCAAAAGCCAAGCACCCTATTTGAAAAGTAATACTGTCTGAAGTACAGACGACTCCTACGCTCCCAAATTGTAAATTTATGTCCCCTTGTCCTATTGTTTTCACTGAAAAACACTAAAAAAAGTTTGATGGATCTATATAATCAATACCTTAATAACCTTAAACACATCAATAAATACCCTCTGACCTTTCTCTTCTTCAAAGGAAACAATGTTAGAGATTTTAATCTCTCCTCATAGGATAATTGCACCATCCAAGCTATCATCTTACTGGCTTTTCTCTAAACCTTCTATAATAATTCAATGTCCTTCTTGAAGAAGGGAGCCCAAAACTGTACACATTACTCTAAATGAGACCTTACAAGAGATCTATGCAGTGAAACAATAATATCCCTTGTCTTGTATTAAATACTTCTACAGGTGTAACATGAAATCCTATTAGCAGTATTGATGGCTACAATAACTCTTTAGATGACTTAGGTGATATTTCGATCCCAACATTAAGATATTTTTCCAACCACAGTATTTAATGTATTTCCATTTAAGTTGTAACAATAATTTGAGCTGTGAAAACCTGCATACTTTACCTTATATTTTTACAACTTCATCTTCATGTATTGGCCCAATGCATCAAATGATATAAATCTCACTGTAAGTCTACAGCATCTTTCATACAGTTAACCACCCCAAATATCTTAATGCCATCTGCAAACTTCAAAATTTTGTTAGTCATTCCAGTTAATAAAAATAACAAACAGTGGATGTTCCAGTACAGAATCTTGAGATACACCACTTGTAACTGCGATACAGTGAAGGTTCCAGTACAGAATCTTGAGATACACCACTTGTAACTGTGATACAGTGGAGGTTCCACTACAGAATTTTAAAATACGCCACTTGTAAACGTGATACAGTGGAGGTTCAAGTACAGAATCTTGAGATACACCACTTGTAACTGTGGTACAGTGGAGGTTCCAGTATAGAATCTTGAAACACACCACTTGTAACTGTGATACAGTGGAGGTTCAAGTACAGAATCTTGAGATACACCACTTGTAACTGTGGTACAGTGGAGGTTCAAGTACAGAATCTTGAGATATGCCACTTGTATCTGTGATACAGTGAAGGTTCCAGTACAGAATCTTGAGATACACCACTTGTAACTGTGATATAGTCAGATCTAACTCCATTTATCTCTGCTCTCTGCTTTGTACTCTCTAGCCAATGTTCTGTCCAGCTTAATAACATTTCCTCCATATATTTAATTTTCATAGTAACAAGTCTTTTGTAAGGCACCTTATCAAACACTTTCTGAAAAAGATAAACCAAATCTGCAGTATTTTGTTCATCAACTTTTGCTATAACATACTTAAAAAATATCAGAAGATTTCTTAAACAAAATTTTCTTCAGTGAAACCATGCTGGCTCTTTGACACTACATCAAACTACTTTAAGTTACTCTGCAATGTATCTTTAACCATACTATTCTAAACCTTTCCAACTACTGATAAAAGACTCAGTGGCCTGCAATTGCCTGGACAATGTTTATTACCTCATTTAAGTATAGGACTAACATCAGCCACCTTCCAATCTTCTAACACTCTTCCACTACTCAATGACCTGTTAATAAAATCTTCAGGTTCCTTTAAAACTCAAGGACAAAAGTTGTCTGGGCCAGGGGTTTATCAATTTTTAGGTTTCCAAACTTTTCTCTTTCAATTTCAAAACTTAAAATGATATATTTCACATCTATTTTTGTTAGACTTTAAGCACTGTAGTTGAGGTATAATGTTTGTATTTCCTTCTCCAAAACTGAAAAGAACATGTAACTGAATAAGTTTACCTTCCGAAATCAGTTCCCACTATCATTTTTAAGAGGCCAAATCCACATATAACATTTTGCTTACCCAGCATATACTTAAAAAATTCCTTGTTGTTTAACTCTCTCAGCAAATCATCTTTTGTATACAGTTTATTCCCTTTTAACTTTCTTCTTAACCAGCTCTTTGATTTCCTCCAGTCTTCATTATTATCAGTAGGTTTAACTTTCTTATGTTCAAAGTGTAGATTAAACTGGACCTCCGTTGAACTAAAGATTTTGAAATTAAACAATTTTCGGAAGACTATGTTTATTTATTTTAGTCATTCTGTTTCAGAGAGCGTGTCAGATATATTGGTTGTATCTTAAAAACTGGTAAACAACTTAAGAGTTCTAATGGAGGGATTGGAAACAGGAAAATGTGGCCATTAAAAAACAAAGAAGGAAACAACCATGGCCACTTTTAATCGCAAAATCAACTGTAAAGTAACAGTTATGAGTTATACGCAATAATAAGTTGGTTGTTGATTAATGACAAAGCAACACAACGAGATACCCGCGCTCTCTCTACCGATCACGGGTATGGAAACCCGATATTTTGCGTCACAAGCCTGCAGATTTATGGTTGAGCCACTAAAGAGCAGTAATAATAGGAGGCATTTGATTATTGCGAGATATTTAGAATTACGAACTAATAAGTAGTTGCAGTTCTGTCTGTTAGGGCTTATTGTAACCCTTTTCTCATTTTGGTAGAAAGTTTCACATTTTTTTATTTTGTTTGCTCAATTTCGCTCAAAACTACTCGAAGGCCACTTTTGTTAACATTATTTCTAACTTAGAAGTGACAGACTAGAAGGAAGGCACTTAGTCATCATAACCTTCGGCTACTCTTTTACCAACGAAAAGTGGGATTGGCCGTCACTTCATAACCTCTCCACTGCTGAATGGACGAGCGTGTTTGAAGAAGGGATTCGAAGCCGCGATGGGCAGGTTGGAATTTATTACGCTAACCGCCAGAAGACCATATCAGGCCTTTGTATTTACTGGTAGTTTAGGCTGAATATTGCACGACGTTTTTCGTTAAGATGTAGAAAACTTAATACTTTATAGATTGTGAAATCAGTTTTTTGTAAGAAGTCAGTACCTGTAGTTCCCTAGAGAGAACTTCATCACTCATGAAAATTAAGTAACATTCAAAACTTCCTCGTTCCTTTCACAATGATCTCACTATTAAAGCATGGTATGTTGCACGAATACCAACAACATTATTGAAACACTTAAAATTTGTACATAAAACTTTATTACGTAGTTTAACAGATAGGTGGCGTTGTAAACCCCTTGTGTTCTCCATCTTATTTTTAATAATGATATGTTTGTTGTCAAGTAAAAAGCTACTCAATGAGCTGTCTATATTGTGTCTACTACGAGTATCTAAACGTGATTTTTAGCGCTCATGATTTTCAAAATGATCACTGCCTTCGGTCATGGGAACAATCAGTAGATGTACAGGATTATTATAACGTTTGTTGGCCTATTATACCGTCCATAACTCTAACAGTTATAACCAGCGTGCTGTAATAGTTGTAGGGTAATATAACAAGTTGATGTAAGAGTCGATTCAAGTGTTAAAAATAACTTTTGTCAGGAGTCGCAGGTGGGGCTGTATAAAAACTGTTAAACCATGTTAAGACTTGTTCTATCATTACAAATGGTCCTAAAACATGGTGATGACGATAGTATAACAGTAAAATTTTATATGCTGATAAAATCATGAGAATTAATGCGAGTTTATAAAAAAATTTGGAAAGTGTTCGTATTTTTTTAATTTCGCGCAAGGCTACACGAGGACTATCTGCGCTAGCCGTCCCTAATTTAGCAGTGTAAGACTAGAGGGAAGGCAGCTAGTCATCACCACCCACCACCAACTCTTAGGCTTCTCTTTTTTACCAACGAATATTGGGATTGACCATCACATTTTAAAGCCCTCACGGCTGAAAGGGCGAGCATGTTTGGTGTGACAAGGATTCGAACCTGCGATCCTCGGATTGCGAGTCGAACGCCTTGACACACTTTGCCATGCCGGGCCAAAAATGTTATTATCCCATGTAATTCCGCTTTATTATATTTTTTTATTTAAAATTATTATATATTACAATATTATATATTATAATATTATATATTTCAATTATATATATTATAATATTATATATTACAATATTATACATTACAATATTATACATTATAATATTATACATTACAATATTATATATTACAATAAATGTTTCCTGAATGTTAGGTAACGTTTATAATCAAAAAATCAGTTTCGTTGTTTCCAGCTTTCAGTTAAAAAAAAAAAAATCCTCCGATGGGGCAACGGTAATTTTACGGACTTATAACGTTAAAATCCGGGGGTTCGATTCTCATGGATGGACATAGTACACAGCCAGCCTAAGGCTACTTTACTCTAAAACAAACAAAAACAAAGAGATGCGTTTTACATTATCGGTGTATTATTGTTCACTTACGCATATATTTTGGGCAAAAGTGTATTGGAGTCATTAACACGACAGCGCATGCTCCTAGGTGTCACATCAAGTAGAAGGATTGATTTGGCTAACACAAATGACATTTCAAACTTTTGGAGATACCAGTGAGTTTGCACGTGAATGAGCCATGCGTATCGAAAACGTTGCACTTAGTATATTGCGAAACGTCTTGGTCCTTACTATTTAATCTGCAGAATCAGGAAGACATATTTGAGCTCGTTACGATACTACAAATTGAAAACCTTCAAGCATGGAAGAAAGCACAATAATTTCCTTGTTATGAGGAAGTAAAACCCTCATTTCCATAAAAAATTCCACACAAAGCATGGTAGTGGCCGAACGTGTTGCACAATACAATATCTCGTTCCTCAGCTCTATAAAACCGTTTTCCCGTGTTTTCATTACTTATGTCAATAGAAGTGGTTGAGGAAAGGCAATGCAAAGTGACTAATTATGGTACCTGTCTAAATATGAATATTTCTACTATTTAGTACCAAAGGAACACAGTTCGCCCAATTTCCTAAACATATCTATTGTGGAATACCATTGAGAGATGAGTTGTTTTGGCAGTAAATTGTAGTCTCTTGAGGTTAACACATCAAGCCTATAATCGAGTACTTTTTTTAATGGCTTTAACTTGAATACCAATCTCCCGAATTCATTGTCATCAACTCACAGACTTGGTGTTACATAAAGAAGTCAGACTATTTTTGTATGGTTTATAAGTTTCCACAAATTTTCAACTGAGAAGATGCTCATACATTTAAAGACGAACCGATCACACGAGGGTAAACTTCAATTATTTTCTGAGATAAAGAGCTTTTTGACTCAGCTGTTTGTTCAGGAGAAGTGTGTTTATTTATTTGTTGTTAAGGATAAAGCTGACAATGGACTATTTGGACTCTTTCCATCAGGGTTATATAAATCCAATTTTTAGTTTTATAATTCAAACTTATCGCTGATCCGTCAGGGTGCAATTAGACAAAGAGACGGAGGAACACATTTTTGAACAACTGTCAGGACAAGACAGCAAAAGAAAAAAAAAGGCAGAACGGAGAATTATTTAGTAACGTATCACGTAATAAAACTAAGGCCCTTAACACCACAACAAACTTTGAAGTTTGCACTTATAACACTATACTATCAAAAGAAACACGAGAACCTAATATAACATTGTCGTTTTGGTAACAAAAATGTTTTGATCTAGATGTATAAAGACGTTTTTTCGTATTCAACCCCCCTAGCGACCTAGAAGTTAGATAACAACAAACTGCCTTCACATTACATAAAAACTCTCAAAATTTTGACACCAAATGGGCCTCTTACGTCTTGTTGGTTAAGGTGTTCGATTCACAATCTGAGGGTCCAAGGTTTTAATCCCGTAATTGAATATACTCGCCATTTCAGCCGTGGGGGCTTTATAATGAAACAATCAATCCCCTATTTCTTGGTAAAGAATACCCCACCAGCTGGCGATGGTGGTGGGGAGGTTGCCTTCTGTCTCGTCCATCACTTCATTCAAAATTAGGGTTTGGTTTGTTTTGAATTTTGTGCATAGCTATACGAAGGCTATCTGCGCTAGCCATCCCTAATTTAGCAGTGGAAGACTAAAGAGAAGGCAGCTAGTCATCACCACCCAACGCCAACTCTTGGGCTACTCTTTTGCCAAAGAATAGTGGGATTGACCGTCACATTATAACGCCCCCACGACTGAAAGGGTGAGCATGTTTTGTGCGACGGGGATTCGAACCCGCGACCCTCGGATTACGAGTCGAGTGACTTAACCACCTGGCCATGCCAGGCCTCAAAATTAGGAACAGCTAGCGCAGATAGTCTCGAGTAGCTTTATAAGAACTTGATAACTCAGGAAACTTAGGCATGCTCGAGTTCGAGAGCTGTACTTACACACCAATATTTCTAGTATGAAGGAAATCAATAAAGATTTTAAATTTAGTGTCTGTTACATTTAAGTATGAAATGTAGTAAAACCCGTGATAAACATGCCTTCAGGCCCGGTATGACCAGGTGGGTTAAGACGTTCGACTCGTAATCTGAGGTCGTGGGTTCGAATCCCCGTCGCACCGAACATGCTCACACTTTCAGCCGTGGGGGACGTTATAATGTTCTGGTCAATCCCACTATTCGTTGGTAAAAGAGTAGCCCAAGAGTTGGCGGTGGGTGGTGATAACTAACTGCTTTCCCTCTAGTCTTACACTGCTAAATTGGGGACGGCTAGTGCAGATAGCCCTTGTGTAGCTTTGCGCGAAATTCAAAAACAAACATACATGCCTTCATGTTTCACGGTTCGGTATTTCGATGAAATTTTTACAGCTTTGTTCTTATGATTTATAAGTAACGTTCGCCAATCTGTTATTAATCATAAAATAAATTATATACATTGACGATAGATAATCACCGATAAAAATACGAGTGTACATTTAAATTAATGAAAATATTTCGAATCGTCGTTTCTTCTTTTGTCTATCTTTATTCTTTACAGTTGTAACTCGTTCTCACAGTTTTGTTAAATAAATATTAATTTTTGTTTTTTCCCCAGTTTTATTTATCATCCCTTATTTTGTATACATTGCATCAACACATGATGTCCTGTGTTTACTTTTCGCACAAAAACGATACTTAATGGTACAACAAAGCTACGAATAAAAACCCGTATCCCAGAAAGCAAACTTACAGTTGAACCATTTTACGTATTAAATACACGAAGACTTAAATAGAATACGTCAACATCATGATGTCTTATGTTTACTATTTGTGCCAAAACTAGGCCTAATGGTACAAAGATTTTAATAAAAAAACACCAGTACCCTGAAAGATAGGCCTACGATGGAAAGACGACTTGTATCGGAAACATCCACACCCAAAATACTAATCTAAACACCTCTCACGGATGCGAGTGGAACGTTCTAGTCATAACTGAGAAAACATTGATAACGAGTTATTTGGTTTAGAGGCTGTACAACTTTAGTGTAACCAGAAAAAAATTAGTCTTAAGTGGTAATGAACATTTTTGGAGTTTGTTTATAGAAAAGTTTCCAGTTATATTTAAATCTTACATTTTCGCCTTTTCTTTTCTTTTTTTTTTTTAACCCAGTAAGTACTATATCGTTGTTATGAAAGCAAACTGATAGCAGATGTAACTTTTAAAGTATTATACTGGCGCAATGTACATGACGTCACTTATGACATCGAGGGTTAACATGGCAGTGATGTTGTCAGAAGGCGTAAATAAAGTGAAAGGCAAGCGTTTGGACAGTACTGACGTCACAAATGTGAACATCTTGGTTTTTAATTTTACTTTTCTTCAGTAATATCATTTATGACAAGTTGAAGAGAGTGGTAACAGACAGTTTATAATTAAACCTCCTAAAAAGGAGCGTGTCGCCGTTACCACTGAAGGCCTGTATAAGGGTTTATTAGGAAATCGCTTCTTGCAGAGAACTCTAAAACTGTTGTATCACTTGAAATTTAAAAACTAATTTTCCCATGGTGTTGTAAATCTCACTATACTTAACCACCCGTTACTGTTTGGCGTAACAAGTTTTCTGTAGGAGGTAAAGAGCTCTATAACACACAGTTATATTGTGTTATTTTAATTAAAAAGTAACATAGTTATATTGTGGTATTTTATAGAGTAACATAGTTATATTGTGTTACTTTTACAGGGTAACAGTTATATTGTGTTATTTTATAGAGTAATATAGTTATATTGTGTTATTTTAATTAAAGGGTAACATAATTATATTGTGTTACTTTTACAGGATAACAGTTATATTGTGTTATTTTATAGAGTAATATAGTTATATTGTGTTATTTTAATTAAAGGGTAACATAATTATATTGCGTTACTTTTAGTGAGTAAAATGGTTTTATTGTGTTATTTTTACAGGGGAACATAGTTATATTGTGTTATTTTTACAGGGGAACATAGTTATATTGTGTTATTTTAATTAAAGGGTAACATAGTTATATTGTGTTGTGTTAAAGAGTAAAATAATTACATTGAGTTACTTTTACCGTGTAATATAATTACATTGAGTTACTTTTACCGTGTAAAATAATTACATTGAGTTACTTTTACCGTGTAAAATAATTACATTGAGTTACTTTTACCGTGTAATATAATTACATTGAGTTACTTTTACCGTGTAAAATAATTACATTGAGTTACGTGTAAAATAATTACATTGAGTTACTTTTACCGTGTAATATAATTACATTGAGTTACTTTTACCGTGTAATATAATTACATTGAGTTACTTTTACCGTGTAACAGTTACACCACTGATTTTGCTATGTTGTTTTAAAATAGTTCGTTTTACAACCACCAAACAAAACTTACTATTATTTTAGCATAGAGCCAAATACATTTACTTAGAAACTAGTAAATAAAAAGTTCCGTACAACCCGTTTCGGTATTTCACAATCTATGATGCAACTTTTTAAAGAAACATCGTCACACGGGCAGTAACCGATTATTTCTTATTTTGAATTTCATTCAGTAAAGAAACTAGACTATTACAAAAGACTTAAGCTATTTTCATTTCTAGATATGTCTTGAAGCTAGGAAGGTGATTTATAATCATTTTCGGTGAAGAAAAAAAACATTTGCGGACGTTACGAATAATTCGTGAGAATGAACCACAGTAAAGTTAAGCCTATTTTTGTCATGTTCATAGACGACAGGAATTCTATTTTTCGCTAAATTTTAGTGGTATTACTTAATTTCGTATATAAAACTTATGATGTGCGTCTTGACATCAGATCTACGTCCATTCTTATATCAAACAAAATTAAAAATAAAAAAAGGAAATCATCGCTTTAAACATCTTGAAGAAACAGACCAGTAACATTTTATAATTTATTTAAAATATTCCAGTGAATTCGGCCGTTTTTCAACTAAACACAGCTACTCTGTCTCTGTATAATATTATTTTCTACGCTATTTTTTTCTTTTTTATGGATAAGCGAACTAACTTGGGAATACAGGTTGACCTTGTGTTAAAGCTATTTGTGTTATTAGTTGTGCTTGAATTTCGTGCCCCCCGCTAGTACAGCGGTATGTCTACGGATTTACAACGCTAAAATCAGGGGTTCGATTTCCCTCGGTGGACTCAGCAGATAGCTTCATGTGGCTTTACTATAAGAAAACGCGCACACATAGCTCGTGAAAACCTGCTAACCCCGCAGGTCGATATCAGGATCCGATATCATCGCTCTCAGATCCGACTCGCTAACCCTTCACAGGTCGATATCATGCTCAGGTCCGATAACAGAAAGCACATTTAATTGTTATCACTTAACTCGAAAGTTAACAAACAAGCGTGGGTTTTCTGTTTTAATAAATAAAAGAAAAACACTTTTATAACAAGTAAACTCTCGTAAGTACAAAACGTATGACACTTTTTTAACAAGTAAACCCTAGTAAATACAAAACGTATGACATCGTTTTATAACAAGAACTCTAGTAAGTACAAAACGTATAACACTTTTTTTAACAAGTAAATCCTAGTAAGTACAAAACGTATGACATCGTTTTTTAACAAGTAAACTCTAGTAAGTACAAAACGTATGACATCGTTTTTTAACAAGTAAACTCTAGTAAGTGCAAAACGTATGACATCGTTTTTTAACAAGTAAACTCTAGTAAGTACAAAACGTATGACATCTTCTAGTTATATTAAGACCTCAATTATTTATCCTTGTTTCCTCATTCTTTAAGAACATTAGGTTCCTTGTTTGTTTTTTATGTATATATTTCGGCGAACTAGTGTTTAGTAGTATTATAATTCGTAAATTTATGTTACACCAACTGAGATGTCCCCCGCTAGTACAGCGGTAAGTCTACGGATTTGTAATGCTAAAATAAAGGGTTCGATTTTCCTCGTTGTACTCAGCAGGTAACCCGATGTGGCTTTGCTATTAGGAAACACACACACACAAATGAGATATCTACGATTATTTACTACCGAGAAGGAATGAAAATGAGTAAAGACGGGTCTTTCTTAAAACCATCAAATTAAGAATTTCTTTTTTTACCGTTTACTACTAATGGACTCGTTGTTTGTTTTTGAATTTCGAGGGCTATATGCGTTAGCCGTCCCTAATTTAGCAGTTTAACACTAGAGGGAAAGCAGTCATCACCACCCACTGCCAACTCCAGGACTACCGTTTTACCGAGAAACAGTGGGATTGATACATTATAAAGCTCCCACGGGTGAAAGGGTGAGCATCTTTTGGTGTGACGGGGATTCGAACTCGGATTACGAGTCAAGTGCCTTAACCACCAGTGGACTCGCATATTATATCTTATCGTATACCTTTTATGGTTTTGATATTTAGAACACTGAATTTAAATATGATAAAAAAAACTCGATGAAACTATTCATCTTCAATATAAAATACATAGGGACTGTTGTTAAGCGAAAATTAGACCAAGAACCGACTGTGCTAATTTTTATCGTTATAAGCCCTTAGCCTTATTGCCGCTTAGCCATCAGAGGGCTATACACAGTGAAACAGAACGGTAATAAGTTGGACTGGTTTAATTATTAACAATAGTTTTATTTACATTTCTTACGCTACTCCTATGTTTTAAGAACGTTTGTAACTTGCAGTTACGGATCCAGACAGTTTAAAATATGAATGAGTTATATAGATCCATGAAAAAGCATGCCTTCCATCAGTAATACTGATATTAAGGTATGAGACACCTTTTTGATCGTGAAAAACATTTACATATAATTGAGGAAAATGAATAACGATCATAGTTAATAAATATGAAATTAAGAAAGAAAAATTTAACATGAATAAGTATTAGTAGTAGCCAGTAATTTGTTTAGGGATTTTGTTTCATAATATTTAAAAAACAGGAGCTTATTAACCCATCAAGTAGTCCCTTCCAGCTTCCACCTATAACCCCTATTTACTCCTTCTGTATGCATCGAACCTTTTCTTGAACTCGATTAATTTTTTTGCCTTCACCACTCCTGAAGGCAACTCGTTCCAAAAGCCAAGCACCCTATTTGAAAAGTAATACTGTCTGAAGTACAGACGACTCCTACGCTCCCAAATTGTAAATTTATGTCCCCTTGTCCTATTGTTTTCACTGAAAAACACTAAAAAAGTTTGATGGATCTATATAATCAATACCTTAATAACCTTAAACACATCAATAAATACCCTCTGACCTTTCTCTTCTTCAAAGGAAACAATGTTAGAGATTTTAATCTCTCCTCATAGGATAATTGCACCATCCAAGCTATCATCTTAGTGGCTTTTCTCTAAACCTTCTATAATAATTCAATGTCCTTCTTGAAGAAGGGAGCCCAAAACTGTACACATTACTCTAAATGAGACCTTACAAGAGATCTATGCAGTGAAACAATAATATCCCTTGTCTTGTATTAAATACTTCTACAGGTGTAACATGAAATCCTATTAGCAGTATTGATGGCTACAATAACTGTTTAGATGACTTAGGTGATATTTCGATCCCAACATTAAGATATTTTTCCAACCACAGTATTTAATGTATTTCCATTTAAGTTGTAACAATAATTTGAGCTGTGAAAACCTGCATACTTTACCTTATATTTTTTACAACTTCATCTTCATGTATTGGCCCAATGCATCAAATGATATAAATCTCACTGTAAGTCTACAGCATCTTTCATACAGTTAACCACCCCAAATATCTTAATGCCATCTGCAAACTTCAAAATTTTGTTAGTCATTCCAGTTAATAAAAATAACAAACAGTGGATGTTCCAGTACAGAATCTTGAGATACACCACTTGTAACTGCGATGCAGTGAAGGTTCCAGTACAGAATCTTGAGATACACCACTTGTAACTGTGATACAGTGGAGGTTCCACTACAGAATTTTAAAATACGCCACTTGTAAACGTGATACAGTGGAGGTTCAAGTACAGAATCTTGAGATACACCACTTGTAACTGTGGTACAGTGGAGGTTCCAGTATAGAATCTTGAAACACACCACTTGTAACTGTGATACAGTGGAGGTTCAAGTACAGAATCTTGAGATACACCACTTGTAACTGTGGTACAGTGGAGGTTCAAGTACAGAATCTTGAGATATGCCACTTGTATCTGTGATACAGTGAAGGTTCCAGTACAGAATCTTGAGATACACCACTTGTAACTGTGATATAGTCAGATCTAACTCCATTTATCTCTGCTCTCTGCTTTGTACTCTCTAGCCAATGTTCTGTCCAGCTTAATAACATTTCCTCCATATATTTAATTTTCATAGTAACAAGTCTTTTGTAAGGCACCTTATCAAACACTTTCTGAAAAAGATAAACCAAATCTGCAGTATTTTGTTCATCAACTTTTGCTATAACATACTTAAAAAATATCAGAAGATTTCTTAAACAAAATTTTCTTCAGTGAAACCATGCTGGCTCTTTGACACTACATCAAACTACTTTAAGTTACTCTGCAATGTATCTTTAACCATACTATTCTAAACCTTTCCAACTACTGATAAAAGACTCAGTGGCCTGCAATTGCCTGGACAATGTTTATTACCTCATTTAAGTATAGGACTAACATCAGCCACCTTCCAATCTTCTAACACTCTTCCACTACTCAATGACCTGTTAATAAAATCTTCAGGTTCCTTTAAACTCAAGGACAAAAGTTGTCTGGGCCAGGGGTTTATCAATTTTTAGGTTTCCAAACTTTTCTCTTTCAATTTCAAAACTTAAAATGATATATTTCACATCTATTTTTGTTAGACTTTAAGCACTGTAGTTGAGGTATAATGTTTGTATTTCCTTCTCCAAAACTGAAAAGAACATGTAACTGAATAAGTTTACCTTCCGAAATCAGTTCCCACTATCATTTTTAAGAGGCCAAATCCACATATAACATTTTGCTTACCCAGCATATACTTAAAAAATTCCTTGTTGTTTAACTCTCTCAGCAAATCATCTTTTGTATACAGTTTATTCCCTTTTAACTTTCTTCTTAACCAGCTCTTTGATTTCCTCCAGTCTTCATTATTATCAGTAGGTTTAACTTTCTTATGTTCGTCCGTAAAAAGGCCAGGTGGTTAGACGCTCAACTCGTAATCCGAGGATTGAGGGTTCGAATCTCCATCACACCAAACATGCTCACCCTTTCAGCAATGGGGGCATTATAATGTGACAGTCAATCTCACTATTCGTTGATAAAAAAGTAGCCCCAGAGTTGGCAGAGGGTGATGATGACTAGCTGCCTTCCCTCTAGTCTTACACTGCTAAATTAGAGATGGCTAGCACAGATAGCCCTTGTGTAGCTTTGCACTAAATTCAAAAACAAACAAAATTGTCCCCAATATGATCTCTTAAATGTTTACTAAACCATACTGGTCACTTTTTATCCTAACTGGTTCCCATATCTGTTCATGATCCCTTCCCAATTCTTTAGCCAAACCTAGACAAGTCAGATCATGTCTCATTCCATCAAAATTGGTTTTCCACAAATTTAGAATCAGGGTACAATTCTAGTTCAATCCTAAACCTAACACTGCAATGGCCACTTGTACTTGAATGCTGTACAACCAAAACTTTTGTCTATCACATTCAAATCAGATGCTAATATCAAATATAATATAGTTTCCTCTCTTGTAGATTCTATCACAGTTGGTGTATAAAAGTATCTTGAACAATTTTCAGAAATATACCCCCTGACAGACTAGAAATTTTCCCAATCAATACTCCTGAAATTAATCTATCTTACATTAACATCCTTTTCAGCTAACTTTCTGATCTCATATGCATTTTCTCAATACGTTCCACATTCTGACCTGGTGGTCTATAACAAATCCCAGTTACAAGAGTTTCTTCTTTATATCCATTAACACTAATCCAAATTAACTCAGACTCAGTGCTCTTTTCTTTAATATGCTCTCTCTCAACAGGACAAAATTCACTCCTCACATATAAAGCTACTCCCCCCCCCATTTTGAACACTCTATATCTGGTAAATAATCTGTAGTCTGGTATTTCAAAACAATTTCTCTCATCAAAACTGTTAATATCCAACAAAGTCTCAGTTATACCCATAATATAAAAATCCTCAATTTCCTCAACTGCTTTGAACTTATCAGTTTTATTTTTAACACTCCTAACATTACAAGAGAAACAATCATAGATATTAAAATATGTTTATGCTTTATATCTGTTTTTCATATTTTTTTGTCAATTATGTTTCCAAATATCATAGTCCTTACCTCTGGCTAGCCCTAGTTTAAATCAACCACTGAAACTGAGTCAATACTCTTACCAACAAGCTAATACCCACCTTGTCTAAATGGAAGTCATCCATTCCATTTCATAAATTAAGAGGTCGTACTGTTACACTAATAACACACTATGATATATACAGATATAGATACATGCATACATACATATATATATATATTTTTCAATGGCGGTGGGGATCTGCCACTAACATTATAAGGGTAAGATTCATATGCTGTGACTAACAATGTCACGTTTGCAAAATTTCACTGCTTACAGTCAGGGTTTAATTTCTAGAGAGAGAAAGGTACCAATCACATACCTGTTTGTAGTGGGTAAGTAAGTTTTGGAGGTTAACTATTTTAGAGCTATTAAAGCTACTACACATATTTGGAATAGGACTGAAAAAATGGAGCAGGTTTGAACAAGACTGTCAAATATCAGTTGACAGAGCAATCAAAATAGTCTTTAAATTAATTATAACTTTCCTGTCTTTATATAAAAACAGAAAAAAATTGTACCTTTTTTTTCTTGTTAAATCAAACACCACATTGTGAACACTTCTGCAATTAAAGATCAGTTTTTAACACTAATGAACTATAATTTAACTTTAGAAACACAAATAATATAACAGAATATTTTTTTTAATTATATTCAATCCAATCCCTCATTTTTATCTGAAACTTTTTTGACAATAAAAGGGTTTGCATTTGAGTTTTTTTTTAAGGGTTTATTATGACATAATACAAAACAAGCATACATGTTTGTGTTGAGGGCAGTTTCCAATATTTTATCAAGATGAGAAGTGGCAATAACAAAAGTTGACATTAACTTGGCCCATCTAAACATGGAATCAATTGTACTAGCTCTTGTAAATACTATTGTGGACTTATTCACAAGAAATAACCAGTGTTAAAACTTAAACTACGTTTTAAAGGCACAATATTATTGTTTCAAAATACGTGGTCACGATAGTGTTTATATTTATTCACTTGCATGGATTGCTAATCCCAGTTGGGTGATATAGTTTTAATTTCGTGGTTAAAAATACGGTTTCTGTTTTTATGCATTTTTGTTTTATTCAGTAAAATAATAATGTATAATTTCCATTTCTTCAACCACAAGTCTTAAAATTCATACAAGTTTAAAGTAACCAACAATAGGCTTAACTTTGTATATAAATATCTCAATTACTTAATTTTCTAGTAAGTACAATCCTTCTCGTATGCGTATCATTTCATTAAAAACATAACCTCCAAATATACCATAAAACAAGTTTTATATCATTCTTCTAGTTTCCTTAACTTTATACAAAAGAAAAATGTTTTTAAGATAGGTGCTCAAAACACGACGTTAAATCTCCCTCTAGCCAGTGGTAAGTATTCGGATTTACAACACTAAAATCACGAGTTCAATTCCTTTCAGTGGACACAGCAGATAGCCCATTGTGGCTTTGCTATAACACACAAACATGCCCTCTAGGTAAAACACAGTATAAATATCTAAATTTTAATACACACAAACATGCCCTCTAGGTAAAACACAGTATAAATATCTAAATTTTAATAAACAACGTTAATTATATGTCACGTTAATTACACGTAATTCCCAAACTAATTATATGATGTATTAAGACTAGTTTAGTTCCCATACAAAGTACCAGGAGGTTGTGATGAACTTTTTCCTATACCTTTATGGAACATTATTAGTGTTGTCAATAGCTAACACATTTTGTAGTGTTTATCTTCAGGTTGGGAAAAATATGTCAGTTCAAAACGCCATCAAAAACAAGGAAAAAATACAACTTAAAACCCAATCACATTTAAATAAGGTGGTAAACACTGCCCAAAAATCTCCCAAGATAAAAAGGTTTCATGAAAAAAAAATATTTTACAGATGTTTTAACCTTTCTTACCACTAGGTGACTATTAACATTATTTACAGAGGCTTAAATAGGCTAATTTGAAATGCTTGCAGGTTTATTTAGTGAAAAGTGATCAAATACTGCAGTTCTTCATATTTTGTTTTATTTACCAACAATTAACGCATCCATAAAGCACCATCACAGAGGGTGTTATACAATATGAAAGTATGACAAATTGTTGCACACACTACATTTGGCAAGAAGAATAAATGAATTTCCCACAGGTTGTACACACAAACACATACATGTATCTCTTCGAAGACTACACTGAATGCAATGTCGTTTTCACAAGGAAATAATAAATATTGTGACAAACTAAAGGAAGGTACCATTCTACAAATAGGTTATATATATATATATATACTTGGATAGTTCACAAAATCATTAAATATGTACATGTGATTAAAATGAGCACATACAATTTAAAAATCAAAAGTAAACATTATAAACAAGTAGCTTGTAACACATCTGTGTTCATTAGTCTGGTTTGAAAAACCTATGGTCCATGCTGTCCTATTAAATTAATATATAGTACTTTAACACATTTTAAATGTTTTGTACATGGTATAAGGTCATACATACACTAGAACATTTTGATATAACATTTATTCTTTTGCTTAAATTCCATAAAAATATATAGACTTTGAATAATATCCATGCTTATAAGCTCATTCCAGCTTTTAAAATGAAGTTTTATAAATTAACTTCTCATGAACAAATAAAAATATGGTTAAAAATCACTGATGGGTTTACCTAAATTGAAAGATTCAAGAAAAAGTAAAAACAGAAACAGTTACATAATCAGCACATTGACAAACATAATAATAATTAACATAAATACATTAAAGTAAGGAAATGCACTGTTTACAAATACATACAACTTCCCATAAACAGCCAGAACAAAGGTTGATTGATCATGTTTGGGGTAGGTACACAAGTAGCACTTGAATTCTCTTAATGATAGTCAACTGTAATAGTTTTCTTGTCAAGTACAAATCCCAAGACATTATGCACTAATAAATAAAACATTTTATTCCTGTATCATATGGATAAATAATATATCAAACATTTATACTTGTAACTACAAGATCTTACAATAAAGTTTACCTAAATATTAAACATTCTTCAAGATTGTATAAATTAACTATTGGGTTATTCCATGCTAACTCACCCAGGACTTCCCAGTTCATGTCATAGATTTCCTTGAAAAACCTAAGTTTCAATTATTTAGTCATGTAATACGACTTTAGTAGGATTTTGCATGGCTGAATAAAACAAAATGAATTTTTTCAAGAAAATCTAAGACAAACTGGGAAAAGTTCTTTTTCCCTGGGTGAGGTTGCATGGAATAGTCATATTTTACTTAAGGAATAATAAAACAATGTCAAGTGATAAATTACATATTAAACTGAGCTGTATATACTTGTTAACAGTTTGTACTAACAGTTTTTAGAGGGGCCACATCTGTTTGTTCTTAAGCAAAAAGCTGCACAACGGACTATCTATGCTACACCCAGTACAAAGATTGATCCCTCAATTTTAGCATTATAAGCTTTCAAGTTTACCAATGAACCATCCAACATGAGTGAGGCAAAAAAAACTGAACTTACCCATGCATAGAAATATTATAATCTAAGTAACTGTCACTTGCATTTAAATATTAACACATGAAATTTCAGTACTTTGTGGCCACTGCCACAGAGAACATCTTTTACCTGATATTTCCAGGTTTTCCCAAGTTTACTTTAAATACAAGTTAACTTTGATTTCTAAATTAATCAAATACATTAATTTTAAATAAACAAACCCTGTTGAAGTCTAGTTTGTATTGTGAGACACACAGTTTACAAACAAGCTTACTATATAATTACTACTTCACAATCTTACAATTTTATAAATGTGTATTTTACTCTGGAGATCTTCCATCTTCTCTTGCATGTTAGGCAGTGAATTCAATAGCTTATAAGTTTTATTAGCAGTTTGGTTAAAAAAATATATTGGCACATCTGTTACCCTCTCTAGTGCAACCAAACCATTAGCTTATCAGTTAACATTTACAGCCTTTTCACAGGTACTTATTTCTTCAAAATGTATTTTGTTCTAAACCAACCACCCAGAGAAGAAATGTTCAAATTAAAACCAAAACCTACTTTTCTGCTCCAAAGTACCACAAGAAAAGACAAAACTTCAAGTCAAAAACCAATTTTTTTCTTCTGCTCGTGGGTTTACAAAGGTTTTCACTTACATATTAACATATACTTTCATTCACTCAAAGGGAAAATATTGGTGAAAAGTTATATTATAAAAATAAATTAACAAGAAATGTTAATAAAAAATTATAAATTAACTAATGAATAGATAAACTATAAACAATTAGACATAACTGGGTTAAGATGACAGCTCTCAGTCTGTGGTCACAGACTTTCTTCAGTGGGGGGAAATGGATGCACATTTACAAAAAGTGGTCAAACAGTGTTAGATCTCATAGTGAAATGGCAAGATAAAATATGAAATTCAGATATGCCCTAAACAAAAAATTTTGAGAATTACCAATTTGTTTAAGTTTCACTCAGTTACTCAAGGACTATTTGCACTAACTATTCCTGATTTAGTAGTGATACACTAGAAAACTAATTAACACCCATCCACTACCAGTCTTTGGACAACTCTTTTTATCATTGTTAAAATTGGGATTACCTCTCACATTATAATGCTCTCCACAGCTGATAAAGGATGCACAATGAAGGGGATTCAAACCTGCAACCCACAGATAGTGAGCTGAGCACCCTAAAAGTCAAACAAACAGAGTTATATGGAGAAAAAAAAATGTTTAATAGAAATTATCCATTTTTATTATAAAACATAAGTGCTAGGCATTAATTAAACAGACAAAAGTTGATTCACATAATTACAAAGATTTATCAGTTGTAACACAAGTAGCTGTGTACATGCTGCAGTGTTTCTACAGGCACAGAAGAAACAACTTGTATGCTATAAAAGATATTTTAGTATCTCCAATCAATCTCAAAATTCAAATTTAATTTCTGAACAAATAATAACAAAAGGCTTACATAACTAAAACCTTTCAACAAAAATGTTTGCAAAACCTTTCACTTAAAAAAAAATTGTGTGTCAACTTTACAAAGGTATGCTGAGCCTTAATGAGTATATGAAACAATACCATTGCCTTACATAAATATATAACAGTGCATATATAAATAACACTCAGTGACAAACAGTATATCCACACCTTACACTACATTTAGTTAAAGTTTTCAAACACAAGTCCATTGTCTAAATAATATTTATGATTCAGATTATGCAATTAATTTATTTACATAAAATACTATGAAGGTTTATATTTCTTTCCACCAATAGAACAACACATCACGTTAATAACACAGTAGCAAAAAATCAAACATGGTGTATACAAGGGAGAATTTTTTATCCTTCTATCAACAGAAAAACTTCATACAGAATCATTTGCATTAAGTACATGTAGATAAAGCCTTACACAAAAAAATCAACCAATCTTGCTAGGTTAGGGCCCTCGTTTTTGAATCAATTGTTACAGTAAGGAAGTGACAAAAATGTTAACACTTTTGACAGGAGAGACAATAACCTGAGAAATATATATCTGTCCAACATTGTTAGAAAAAAATATCAGATAGTTGGTTGATTTTCTATATAAATTACGTAATAATAACCGAAGAATTTAAAGTGAAATGAATGTAATGTATTGGATAATTTTTTTACTTACTAAATACCAAAGTTTATCTTATTATTCATACATGACCATTGAATAATTTCAGATGTTAATGTTTCTTAAAGAGCTAAAATGAAATTAATCACTTAAAAAAAACATTAGAAAATCCAAACAGTTTTTACTGGGGTTAATTCTGTTCTAAATTTTTATTGTAAAATTAGTATATTACTAGTGACCTTGTAATGAAAGCTCTAGGGACTTAAAAGTATTTATGCATATAATTAGTTTAGAAAAATGTATTTAAAAAGCCAATAAGGTTCGTATGTTTCCACCAGTAATTAGAGTTAAACAGTAGCATTCAATAATAAAAGAATGTTTTTTCCTTTCTGTCAAAAACAACACAAAATGATCCAGACTTTCCTTCACAGTTCACTCACATGATAATATGCACAAATTAAAATCTCCAATGCCACATTATCAGATAGTTTAATGACCACAGCATTTCAAATGTCCTTCAACCAGTTTTTGTTTTTTTTAAATAATCAGATTTTATTATATTCTTCCAGTTCACATCAAATGACAAAAAAAACTACAAGAGAATATGCTTGAAAGCTTAGCTACGTATCAAACACTGACATGTCAGAAATAAACTATTACACTTTCAAAGGAAAACTCAAAACAGCTACAAATACAATGCATTTAGGTGAAAAACACCAATTAATGTAAGCAGCTGCAAGAACTGTGAACTTATCTCCTATATATTTTATTTGATGTTTAACCATGGTAAATTATGTGGTTCTGCCATAATACAGCTAATCAGGTAGAACAGACCAAAGTACACATTTAGCTTCTTCATCTGTTTCGGTAAAGTCTGAAGCCGTCCGTTACGAAACTGTTTTTCCAAGTCAAATGCAGCAGGAAGTGTGATCAGAGGAAGTAAGAACCATTTAGTGAAATGAAAACCTAGGACAGTAAATGCAATATAAGGCACAAACAACAAAAAAGCAAACAAAATATGAGAACAGGTGTAGCCTATAAGAATGGCGACCGTAACAGCACCTGCTCTGCTGTCACTCTCCACGTCACGGGTGTTGTTGCTGTGAAGAATGGCTTCCGTGTTAAGGGCTAATGGCATGGCATAAAAAAGTGTGTTCAAGTCCCAGGTTCCAGTCTGAGTCATGTACGAGAAAAGTACTGTAACAGGACCGAATATAACCAACACTAAAACATCACCAAGAGCAATGTATTTCAACCCAATGCCACCTGTATAGAGAAAAGAGCTGGACAATCCCCCGAAATACACTAATGCAAGATGCTCCATTGATGCTGGAGAGAGGAGAACTAATCCGATAAACCCCACGCATCCCAGAACGTAGAGAAGAACTCCTAAATGGGCAAGGTCGTCAGGAGTTAAAATCTTGTCAACAAGAATTCTGTCATCACTACGCTTGCTATCGATACCTTTCAGAAAATCAAAGTAAGTGTTTACGACGTTTCCAGCTGCATGCACTGAGAGAGCTGACAAGCAGGTCACAAGAAATATACTGAAGTCAAAGTGTCCAGTACTTTTGTAGGCAAGAGCAGCACCAAGTCCGACAGGAGCTAACGATGTACTGAAAGACCACGGACGAAGGGAGAGAAGATACGCAGAAAACCTCGATGGATACTGAACTAGTTTTCCAGACATTTTTGGCTGATTTTCTCGTTTATTGTCGTTCTCTGACGGAGACTGTGGAGTGGTTGTATGATTCATGTTTACTGTATCTGACGCTTTTCTTAGAAACATACAATCTGTGAAAAAAATGAATTTATTATGTACCAGTACTAAGAATACTAACATTCATTGGAAACAGACATGTATCAAATCTCTCTCTACTTTCTCAACACTCATTCCTCAATATGTATTAATGAATAAAAATATATTACACATACAAGAATACCCACATGTAAAGCTTTTCTTTTTCTTTTAATTTGTATAATTTTAAACATGTGCTTCATAATGTTAAATATTTATAAAAGAATCCTTAACCAAGAGCAACTAAAACATAATATAAAGGGTGACCTCTTTATTAGAATTATTAAATAGCAAACATTAAACTATCACTACTCTTGAAACTTAAGTATTTTACAGAAAAAACAAGCATGAGAAAGTTTGTTTATCAATATTTACGATTATGATAAGGATAGTTCTTCCAACCCTGAACAAGTCAAACAGAAGTATTTATAAGTTTTAAGAAAGTTAAAAAATAACAAGGTTAGAAAAAAAACATTTCTGGTATATAATCTTTTAAAATAAGGCAATACTTTCTGATGTAACCATTCAAAGCACAGAGAAGACACCTAGTGGGATTATGGTTAAATACCAATCTTCCCAGCATTCACTAGGGGAACATTAAGGATGTTCTCAATTTTTTTTGCTAATTAATTTAGTTGTTTGCCAATTATGAGCAACTGTACAAATAGACTTCTGTTAAGTAATTGTTTTAGTTAAATAAATTATCACAGTACTAAACAAGATTCTATAAAACTAATTATGGAAGTGTGCAGGAGTTAATTATTAAAAACCATTATAAATAAGACATGCAGCCATGTCTGCTATTCTCAAAGTGAATTACAACATGATTTACCAATAAACTCTTTACAGTGTAATATTACTTTATAATCAAAACAGAGTTGGTTTGTACTTGTCTTCAACCAAGAACAATCCAAAAGTGTCCTAAAATAAACTAGTTTTAAGTTTGTTGGAAAGAACAGAAACATGTCAGTTACATCTATGCCAGTAAACAATATTAGTCCTAGAAACAATTAATTTATTTTATCTAGAACTCAAACAATTTTTTCTAATGTTTTATTTGTTTGTTTTTTGTTTTTGAATTTCATGCAAAGCTACTGGAGGGCTATCTGCATCTAATGTTTTTTAACAGGTCATTAAATTCAGACATTTGACTACTTCTAGATGCAATTAAAACATTACTCACATGTCATGTTAAACTGGTTAAAAATAGTATACATTTTTTTGCCAGGTTATCCACTAAAATATATTATGATTATGAAGTCAAACACAACAGCATTACAAAAAATCACCATAATATAAATTACATACTTAGTATTTGGTATCTCTTACTAGTGCAAGATAACTAATCAACTTCCAATTTCAAGGACTACACTAATTCTTAAATTTTACATAGTTTTAAAATTTTATATAGTGATAACTAAAATATTTTAGTACTATTATATATTTAACATGCATCACTTGGAAACAGTGTGATATGTATCATCGGACAATCAAAGAAATGTCTAATAATAATTTTAAGAGCTTAAACCAATTGAAACTAAATTCTAAAACAACTTGTTGATATTGTGTCCTCTCTTATATGCCTAAAATTACATTCAGTCAATATTATTTAAAAAAAATTAATTTAAGAAAAATACTCTCCCCCCAAAAATCAAAATTTTGTACTATAATTACCATGAAACTAAATAGTTATGTAAATGTTACACTCAGCATCTCAAAAAAATAGTAAAATAAGAAACAAGCTGAATAAAATAAGCCTAAAAATGCTAAAGTTCTTTAACTTTTGTGTTTAAACTAATTCTTAAGAATACGTTAAATGTATCATCTACACGTGTAACTAGGGGATCAAGTGTACTACCCACATCAGCTAACAGAAGTCTCAGTGGTAGTAATACCAGTACCATGATAACGGACACACAGCAACAAACATTTTCAAAGACTCAGTAACTCCTAATCCATAAGTACAAGCTCGGCAAAACCTTACGACCAACCTACATTTTATTGAAGAAACAATAACTTGAATATGTAATTAAATTTGAATTAACATCCAATTACACATTCACGAAATCTAAAAAGTTAACTTTAAATCCTATTTATTTCAAAATAAAAATATCTTGGACAAACCTAAAGCAACGAGTTACCTGTTTAAATCCTTCAAATTTCATGAATAAACTCCAGTAACCGACTGAACGAATCTGACGTTTACGGTTAGGCCCTAACGCTCAAGACAATTAGGCTTATGACTAAACCTATATTGAATAATTATCGACAGTAGTAGTTTTGCGCTAGTACTTCTAACTAGTATTAATAAGTTAGGCCTAGTAGTACTAACACTTGTTATTAAAATCAGATAGCGTGACAGCCAGAAAGAAAACTAATATATTACTTTTTAAGCCTTTCTGCGCTTCACTGAACGTTTACAAGTGCCGAAAAATTTACTTCGGATCATAAATTGTTAATTGGCAAAATTAATGTTAATACCATAATTTTCACATGAAAAACACTATGCGAAAGTTATAATCAATTTCCTGTTTCAAATCTAAATTTTAACCAACCGAGAACGCGTAACCCAACATCTAACTTAATATATTTTCGAAAATACAGCGATGATAAATTTATAACTTAATGACCCACTCAAAAACTTATCTCAATAACCACCAGAGGACTGAAGTAAACTAATTTCTTTACTTTTTGTTTTAAATAATAAAAATCTAATATATGAAAATAAGATAAACAATATTGAAAATGACAGGAACAACAACACAGAGAAAGAAACGTGTTCTTATCATTTGGCATTTGATATTTTAAACATAAATGCAACTCATTTGACATCCATAAATGTGTGTATATTCTTTAAAATAAAGACATTGGGCCTTATTCTGTTAAGGCGTGCGACTCGTAATCTGAGGGTCGCGGGTTCGCATCCCCGTCGCGCCAAACATGCTCGCCCTTTCAGCCGTAAGGGCGTTATAATGTGACGGTCAATCCCACTACTCGTTGGTAAAAGAGTAGCCCAAGAGTTGGCGGTGAGTGGTGATGACTAGCTGCCTTCCCTCTAGTCTTACGCTACTAAATTAGGAACGGCTAGCACAGATAGCCCTCGAGTAGCTTTGTGCAAAATTCAAAACAACAACCTTATTCTGTATTCACCAAGAAAAATCGAACTCCTGATTATAGCGTTCTAAATTCGTAGACTAACGGCTGTCCCAGCAGGAGACCATAAGCAAATGAAAAGATGAAAGACATAATTACAAATCCAACTTTAATTTTGAACTTCTTACCTGAGGGTGAACAACTAGTGGCAAGCTCCGCCACCTACGTAGTTAATTTTAATGTAATAGTTCAATTAACGCTGATGTGCTTGTAACCAAAGAAACGTAAAATGTGTTGAGTTGCATATTGCAACTCGAACCTTGGACTTCTGATCAACTTTTAAGTATGATAATCACCAGGCCAAGCCCAAGCCTGCTTTCACTTTTCAGTTATCAAATAATAGATTGCTGTCAAATAAAGAATACAATAATTTAGCCTTTCTGTTCTTATATTATGTAATTATGTTTTTGTACAAATTATTTAAGATTTTATCTGATATAATTTTAATTATTTTATTGATATTTAACGAAATCAAAGCTTTCAAGAAGAAAATAACTATTTATATCCATAATGATTATTTCTGTTTGGGAAATTCTTCCATATTTTCAGGGTCTCAATGGTAAGTTTGAAGGCATATAACACTAAAAGTAGGATTTCGATACTCGTTGTGTCGAGTCTCGCTGCGTAGGTATTTGGGGTCAGGTACATTAGACCTCTTCCTCCTACTTGTTGTGGCCACAGCATAGAGTTTGTTTTGAATTTCGCGCAAAGCTACACGAGGGCTATCTGTGTTAGCAGTTTAAGACTAAAGGGAAGGCAGCTAGTCATCACCACCCACCGCCAAAGGGGTTGTGTAATTGAGTGTCGGAATGTACAGGGCGTGCTTAGATGTTTGAATATATAATTTTATATTATTTATTTTATTATTATTATTTATTATATTATTTTTAATATAGGTATAAAGGTGTTCCTTTGTATTGGTTTATTTTAGGCTTAAGTTGTTGTATAAGTAAGGCTTCTTTAATTTTGCGTTTCTTTATATTTGTTTCTTTATTTAGTATTTGAGTGTTTTCTATGGTTTTGTTGTGTTTATTTGACTTAATTACAATCTTGGTAAATACATAGCATAGGTATTCTCCAAATATGTAACATCAGCCAGCTCATTCATCAAAGATTCTTTTAATTTCAAGTTTAATCTTAATCAGCTTAATCATAATGCCTTAATGGCCAGTTTCGATGTTATATCCCTCTTTACAGAAGTTCCAACTGCTGAAGCCTTCAAGATATCCTTAGAACTCTATATCCGAGACCCTAACCCATCTGTAGACATTCCCAGTAACCAATTAGCAACCCTCATCGAATTCGCCACGATGAAGACAAACTTCATGTTCAACAACCACAACTATATACAAACAAATGGCCTAAGCATGGGCAACCCAGTATCACCAGTTCTAGCCAATATTTTTATGACACAAGTTGAAACTCAAGCAATTAACACAGCATTACATCCACCACTATACTGGTACAGATATGTAGATAACACGGTTGCGGGATTCACATCTACAGAACACACACTTAATTTTTTCAATCGCATTAACTCTATACATCCCAACATTAACTTCACATGTGAACAAGAAGAAAACAATCAAATATTATTTCTTAACCTCAAAATTACAAGAACCGATACATAATTTATAACAGAAATCCAGTGATGACTGGGTGCCTTTCCTCTAGTCCTACACTGCTGAATTAGGACGGCTAGCGCAGATAGCCCTCGAGTAGCTTTGCGCGAAATTAAAAAAAACCAAAAACCTTATCTTCTATGTATTAATCCTGTTCTTGGTTATTGTACTTCCTGTTCTTCCATTTGGAAATATTTTGGAACTCAATGATTTGTCTCTCTTTTCATTTTATAATGTCCTCCTGAGATTTCTCAGCCTTTAGTGAAATTTTAATTAAGACTATACGGTTTCCTTCTTACCCTTTTAAACCTCATTAAAAGGTTCATATTCATAATTTCCGTCGTAAAATATAGTGAACTTTTGGCTCTTCACTGCCAAGCAGTTCGACGCCGGTTTAAATTATTTTGCTGAGTTAAAGTTGTAGACCTATAGAATCTGCTGTTTTAAAATCAAATGACATAGGAATACTTCCAAATGGTTAGTTGGGAAAATTTCCGGTCTATCGTCCAATAAGGACACTGTTTTTTTTATGGTTTTGGAACATATTTTGACAGTTTCATTATGTGAAAAGGATTGCTGCTTGGTTCATGAAAACAGGTTTATTATTTTCCCATCTGAAAATTCTGGTGTATATGTTTCATGTTAATATATTTATATGAACAAGTCTTGTCTGAAAGATTGCTGAATTCTAATGACACTTAACTTCAAAAGGAGTGGAAAAGGACTCTTTTGATCCCAGAAATGATTCATTCACAATGATTGAACGTTTGGAAGTTTTCCATCAATATACACTGCACCAACATGTTTACTTTATATAAGCCATTTTTTATGGTAGCTGAATAGTAGGAATATACCCACCTTTTTGGAATTTTCCATTAATGTTATCTATATATAAAGTCCTAATCTTTGCCCTTGGTGTTCTATATTTTTTCCTGTACAGAATTATTAAGATATCCAAATATATGATTAATTACTCACTTTTTGGACCCAATGAATATGCTAACAGACTTTTTCCATCATCTCTTGCTTCTACTTTGGAAGGAGTACAATATATTCTTTAATTGCTTCCTAGTAATATATTTGTATTGCCTTAGCTGGAAAGGGAATTACAGCCGCTTTCTTTCTTGAATTTGAAGCAACATTTGGCACTGTTTGAATGTATAGTTTTCTTCAGGAATCGCACAACTTTGGACCATGCTAAAGTCTTCTACTGGTTGCATAGTTTCTTGAAAGACTAAAGTTATTGTATTAAATGTTCAGCTCTATACCTTCTACTCACCAAAAACCAGTGACCCTCAGATCCACTTTGATGTCATGATGTCTGATTTGTAACATTTTTTATCTCAGGTATTTGTTTATTTGTATGCAGTTAAGCATAAAGCTACACAATGAACTAGATGTGCTAAATACACCAAGGGTATTGAAACCCGGTTTTTTAAGGTTAGAAGTCTGTAGACTTACCGCTAAGCCACTTGGGTACTTCAAGGAAACCTAAAGTGATATTGCTAAATACAGCGTTTCATTTTAGCGATATGTAGAAAGCTGAAATTTTATTTCTAGCCAACTCCAAGACAGCCTCTTAGTCTTCGGTTGATGAAGTTTTGATTGGGGTTTTAAAATGCTATGGTCCAGAAGACTTCTGATAGACTTGCCGAATAGGTTTGTTTCTCTCATGGAATTGAAACCTGCTTTGTTTTTGGACTATGGTCACTCTACGTATCAACATTTTTAACTTTCTCATTTATAAGGCCCTTATCCAAAAGAAAGAAAATTGGATTTCGTGTTTTTTCTTCTTAGATTAAGCACTTGTAGCCTACACTTTCTTACATTCATTAAATCTTAAGTTACAAAATATCCAGATAACAGTTTAGGGAAAAATTTCTCGTGCTCTTAGATGCCCTAATATGACAGTTCAAGTTTAAACCTATTACATAGGCGATTGATCTCCGCAATAACCGGACATTCGAGGACCTACTTTATAGAATGACAAATGTTTAATGATTTGTAGTAGTAGAATGAAAAAGACAAGACTTGATCTGAAACTGAAACAAAAAATCAAAGCTTCATTTTTTAATAAAATAGAAGAAACGAGGATCGTGCAAGTGGAAATGAATATTGCTCGTTGATAGGTTTAGTTGGAAAATGAAGTTAAATCTATTTAACTATGAAGTTTTTTTTTTGTTTAGAATTAAGCACAAAGCTGCACAATGGGATATTTGTGTTCTGCCCACCACAGGTATCGAAACTCAGTCCGCAGACAATCTGCTGTTCCACCTGGGGGCAAGAGGAAGTAAAGACTACTTATACCATGAGCGAAGGTAACAAATCACATTTTAAAACACAAGCAAGACTTTAACATTTAATCTTGATTCATTTAAAACAGAAACGAATCTAATCTCTCTCTTTCTCAAAACAAAAATGAATCATCCAGAAAATATTCATCCTCAATATGCATTCTCTCGATCTGTCTGTATCTGACCAATCAGAAATTGGGATCAAAAGCAGTCAAAATGATCTTTAATTCACGTAACTGTAGTGGGTTCTGAGTATATTCCAAAGGAGAACTTACGAAAATGTTAATATATATATATAACATCACGGGATATTCAGGTATGTAAAATTCACACATTAAACTAACCATATTATTCAAGTCTTTATCTACAAGTTCTACACGATATGAAGTTTTACTTTTCCTCAAGTGCCACCTTAGCAACTAATGAACGTTTAAACTACAGCCAAGGTCATTGACTTCTTACTGTGTTGAATTTTTTTCGGGTTACGTGCCTTTCTCTCTAGCTTTTCTACTGTTTAATATGTGATTTATTTTACTACCTAAAATAATTCAAAATTCCAGTTTTCAAATTTTATCTCAGTTTTTTTTTTAAGTGTTGCTTTAATTTTGATGTTTAAGTTATCACACACCATTACCTACTTGCAATTATGAAACGGTTAACTTCGCAAAGACTTCTGTCCTTACCAGTATTTGGAGGTTACGTGAAAAACAGCTGACAAGCATCAAACAGAACAAAAAAGCGTAATATGTGGTAAATACTTTTCATTTTTGTTTATGACCCATTTAACGAAGGAGTGCACCTTTTGGTTTTATATGAATTAACCATATACCTTGTTTATGCGGATTATATGAACATTTATATATATGTGTGTGTGTGACAACAACAACAAAAAAGCAATCGCGGATTTTTTTATATTTTTCTAATGCTCGGAAATATATTTTTTAGTTTGTATCCAATAGATGGGGCGACATTACAAACTTTTGTTGGTGATGTTGAACGCAGACTTTGTTATTTGTTCAGGGTTAATGTGCTTTTACAGTTCTGTTTTATGGTTTGAAAACGACGTGTCTGTTATGACTCATGTTTATGGAAGAAACAAAAACTAAGGTCAAAAATACATTTGGGGAACAGTTAAATCAGTCGCGTTTCCTGACAAAAATATTTAAAGTATGAGTCGCAGTGTGACTTGTTACGCCATATGATTAATCTTTAGTGCTAGACTGTATTTGTACGACGAAACAGTACTCCTACTACTACACTGTTAGTGTTAACCTACTGAGTACTACTGCTGGCACTAGTGAAATAGAACGAACGAACGAACGATTTAAAACCCTGGCGAATGACTTAATTTAGACTTTTTAATATCAGCAAGTCGTTTGTAACACAAGGTAGGCTGTTTTTTTTTGTATATTCATATGGTCTAATAAGTTAATATTCGAAACCATTAAAAGTTGCTGTCTACATTTTTCTCGGTATTAAATAGCAGTGGATACCCTTGACTTAGAAGTTAAACTTACGGTCACGTAAAATTAAAATTGTTTAAATGTTGCATTTCACACTTATCAATTTATTTAATATGTTATTACGTATTTTGGTATCCACAATTTAAATAAATCGAAAGTATTTTTGAAAAATCGTTCGCGTATATTAGTTGTCTCATTTGTGCTTGATGAATAAAATTATAAAATATGATAAAAAAAGATTGATTTTATGTGATACCAGTATTGAGTGTAATATTAATGAATTTTTTCGAATTTTCAAAATAAAAGTATTCATAAGGCTGTGTAATTTACACCGATATATAAGCGAGTTATAAATTATAGGTTTAGGCCTGTATCATTTGAGATTTGCTTTGTTTAGTTTAGTACCCCGTTCTGAAAATATTACATTATTATTAACTCTAGTTAGAGTTTGGAGAAAAAATGGCAGATAAGACTTTGATAATTGCGTTTCTGCTACGTGGTAAAACTAAAACACTTGGATAGGTTTGTTATATAATACGTTATTAAATCTTACTACTACGTGCTGTTCAGTGCACGGAGAAAATGTGTGGACTTCGAATGCCTACTTCCCTCTATGTCACTTCCTGGGGACCTTAATGGTGCATGACAGTTTTGGTGACAATTGGTTCAGCGTTTCGTTAGTTATAAGCGAATACAAGTACAGGGAAGAAAGCAGGCTGTGCGGCGACATAGAGAGGGGTAAAAATGAACTCGTACTTCCTTCCATATTACTTAGTGAGAGGGCAAAAGATTAAAACTAGATTTGGTGACAATCAGCCCAGCGGTTTGCCGTTTATAAGCGGATATGCAAATAAATTTTTGTCAAATCACGGTTTAAACTCGGTAGTATCGGAATTATCCACGCGTATTTTAACTATGTGTTTATGATATATGTTTACCATCATTTTTAAAAAGAATTTTACCATTCAGATAATGTTAGAAGGAATTGAATAACTTATTAATAAATAAATAAAAAACAAAAAACAGTAACCGTTCAGTTTTCACATATCAGATCAACTCTGATGCTTTTTAACGTTTTCGTGAATATATATAAAAAATATACATGGAGGAAACTTCACTTATTAATCGAAATAGTCCGTATAATACTGTATTTAACTAGGTACCTAAATAGAATAGCTCATTGCGTACGCTTGGACCAAATAGTCATTAATATGATTGCATTTTCCCCGAAATTTAAACTACAAAACCACAAACTAAGTAGTCGTAGTAAAAAAGAAACGAGGAAGGAAACAGTCAATTTACGTCTGAAGTTCAGATCAAGCTAGGAAACTGACATGTAGAACTACATGTTGGATATTGGAGCTCGATACCTCCAGTTATTCCACTGTACAGCCTATAACAATCCATTAGTTATTATTCTACTCTACAGCCAATAGCAATCCATTAGTTATTATTACACCAGAATCATTTCATGTGTAAAAAGGGTGGAGTGTACAACTGAGACATCTAACATTACTTCCTTTCTTCCAGGATCAGTCGATGCAGAGATAACATATTGACTTTATTAATCTATTTTTGTGTATTGACCTTGTGACCCTAAAACTATAAATGGGGTTCATGACCTCGTCGGTTAAAAGAAAAAAAAAACACGTTTTTATTTGCCATATTGCTTATGAGATCATGAATTTATTAGAACGTAAGAGTCACTCAAATTTAAATAAGAATTACGCCAAGGTTTATTTAATGCCACTAATCATTGTTAGGGGGCAACTATGTATTTTAAATAGAAAACGAGTGAATCATCCAACTTTAGGTTTCCGTTATTTATACCGAGTGTCGTATTAGGCAAACATACGCACACCAAATTCATTGTGATAATACAGTATCTAGACCTTCACCGGTTGTGTACGATATAAAAATCGAGTCGAAAGTTTGAGCATTAATGACTTGTTTTGTTGTGTACCTACAGAACCATGTATGTCTACAAAAGTTAAAAATGTGAACTTGTGTTATTTTTTATCTTGAACCTGGAATTGTTCCAATTTTATATGTATTGTAGACGCCCTCAAGTGTCAGAATGTTTATATTCTTATCATTTGAAATTATTTAAATTTAATACGAATAAATTACGACCGATTTAATTATGATTCTTGTTGGAGCAACTTCTCCCCACGCGGCTGTCACAGAAAGATTAAATTACGGTAAACTTTGGGGCATTTTAAAGTGTCTCATGGATGTAGAGAAAACAAGAGTACCATATATGGCGTTTAGACGATTAATAATTACTTTGTACGTACGAAGCGCCATATTGGTTATGCGTTCTTTTCGTAACACTTGTTTGCTATGCATTTTGCTAAGACTAACTATAAGACACGCTTTACACTAAAATTTGGATCCATTAAATAGGTAATTTTTTAAAGATACAATTAATTAAACTGTAACAGGAAGCAGTAGCATATTTCGATTAGAAATTGTTTTTTAATTTCGCGCGAAGCTACACGAGAGTTATCTGCGCTAGCCGTCCCTAATTTAGTAGTGTAAGACTAGAGGAAAGGCAGCTAGTCATCACCACCCACCGCCAACTCTTGGGTTACTCTTTTACCAACAACAGTGGGACTGATCACAACATATAACGCCCCCACGGCTGAAAGGGCGAGCATGTTTGGTGCGACCGGGATTCGAACAAATAATCTTTGTTAACCTGCAGATGACCTATGAAGGTCGGAACGTTGTTCTTTTCTTATCAATAAGTGTTAATACCCATAACAGCCGTTCTGAGATACACAGATATTGAAACTTTGACATGTGCTTTGGATGTACAACTTTAATGATATAAAGAAAATTCGCTTGTTAGGAGATAATGCTGCATTACCTTACAACGAAAGGCTGATTTAATGCGAAGCACTTTTTTTTTTTCTTCCCTCATATGAATTTCCAGTAAGAAGAGTATATATAATTAGTGTGATATGCCGTTGTCAACGAGACCTTTCGCTTAATACCAAGACTAATTAGGCTAGTTCGTCTACAACATACTATCTTAACCGAAACGTTGTATGCGTAAAAAGTTCCGAAGTCATTGATTGGTATATGGGACTATTTGTAAAATAAAACGCGAGTCTTGTGACGTATTGGCAAAATAGTTTTGAGGATGTATGGTCGGCCGGCATGGCCAGGTGGTTAAGGCGCTCGGCTCGTAATCTCAGGGTCGCGAGTTCGAAAACCCGTCACACCAAACGTGCTCTCCCTTTCAGCCGTGGGGGCGTTACATGTGGTGATCAGTCCCACTGTTGTTGGTAAAAGAGTAACCCAAGAGTTGGCGGTGGGTGGTGATGACTAGCTGCCTTCCCTCTAGTCTTACACTGCTAAATTAGGGACGGCTAGCACAGATAGCCCTCGTGTAGCTTTGCGCAAAATTGAAAAAAACAAACAACAAACAGGACATGAGGTAAGCATCCCCCCCCACCCAAATAATGGTTTGAACTTAAAAAAAAATGTCACTTGGTACTTTGGATATTTTTTCCCATCAGAGTTCCATCTGGAACACTGCTACTTTTATTACGCTGTTACACTTTTCCTGTTTCTCCTTGAGAGTGATGGTAATGAGTGACGGACGTTTACAGTTCTGCGAGTCTTCCAGTTCATAATTTCAAAGTGTGCGTGTGTTCATGTAGTGAGTTTATAACGATTTCATCGTCAAGTTATAAACGAACGCTCCAGTAATATAATCGTTCAACGTTCACTCGTGGTAATAAAAGATGGTCGTTCTTTCATCTACTTGTCAAAATTCCCCCTCCACCCCATCTTTTCACCCATCAGGTTGTAAACTCCCTCTATCCTGTGTGTACCGTACGCATTTTGCTTTATCATATTTGTTTGATTTATTGTTTGTCAAGGAACCATCCGTTCGTCGCGTTTACTGTCGACTCGAACTTGAGTTGTCAAAAATGTCTGTGTTATGGTTGACACGTTTCCTTGTCTTTCTGTTTCTGTCGTTATCAGTCGTACGTCACGATTAACGTTATTGGCGTCGAATACCGTACAGACTTATGGTATCAAAAAATTTAATTCGAGTGTGGACAAAAGGTTAAAATATGCTTTATCCCAGTAAAGGTTCGAGAGAAAAAAGGTTTATGGATTTCATTTTTCGTGTCGAACTCGGATTTACCAAATACTGTACATCTTACATCTGTTTGTCTTTCTCGCTGTTTCAATAAGCATGCGTGAAATTTTGTTCTTTCCACTTTGTTTTACCGGATTGGTTTGTTTTAAATTTCGCGCAAAGCCACACGAGGACTATTTGCGCTAGCCATTCCTAACTTAGCATTATAGGACAAGAGGGAAGGCAGCTAGTCATCACCACCCACCGCCAACTCTTGGGCTACCTTTTCACCAACGAATAGTGGGATTGACCGTACTTTATAACGCCCCCACGGCTGAAAGGGTGAGCATGTTTGGTGAGATTCCATTTTATCGGAATAAAACTTCAATTTTTTTTTTGTTTCAACTTAATAAACCGAAACTCTAGCTTTGCAGCATATACAAGTAAGTTTCTGTTTATAATATTTCTTGTTTAACTGGTACCACCTAACTGTTAGGTTCTGTGTGTGTACAAGCATATGATGGGGGTATTTAAACATCTCGCATAATCTGAATCTTTGACATAATGGGCCAATTGGAGCAAGTCTTGTACTTTTTCTTTAAGTCTCTGTGCAACAGTTACCTGTTTTGGGGGCTCGTGCTATCCAGATGCTCAAAAATCACGCGATTTCTTTATGAACAAAAACTCGCAACCCAACGAACAAACTTTTGTAAAATAAAAGCGTTACGTCATAAAATATGCATGTTATCAGTACCGCACTAGCGATGATAAAAGTGACTGGATATGCAGTGATATTTTAGTGACATGGTGCTGGTACATTGTGAAAGCTGGCAGAAATGAAAGCGCCTCCATGCTATAAGTTTGAAAAATAAGACTTAGTTATACAAAATTAGAAAAAAATCTGTCTTCAGTACCCGATGAAAGGTTTTGAAGTTTAAAATAATGTTTTTGTGTTTGTCACTTAATAGATCATAATGATAAATGTGTGCAACTTAAAAACTGCTTTAGTATGTTTTAATAAATATAAGATATAGTACATGGTTTGTTGATTAAATACCTGTGGTAATCCAGTGTTTTTTATATCATTGGCTCGGATATCGAACCCAAAACCTCTTGCTCACCAGGTGAATGTTGTACCAACTGATTTGCGGAGTTTAAACTGTACTTAGGGTTATCATATAATAAGGTTTATTTGAAAATCTCCCGGATGGACAACATGGAGATGTATCCGTCGGATCTGTATAATCAAAATTAAGACATGTTGTGGCCCATTCGTGGAAGGTCCGGCATGGCCAGATGGTTAAGGCACTCGATTCGTAATCTGAGAGTCATGGGTTGGAGTTCCCGACACATCTAACATGCTCGCCCCTTTCAGCCGTGGGAGCGTTATAAGGTTACAATCAATCCCATTATTCGTTGGTAAAAGAGTAACTCAAGGGTTGGCGGTGGGTGTGATGACTAGTTGCCTTCCCTCTAGTCTTACACTGTTAAATTAGGGACGGCTGGCGCAGATAGCCCTCGTGTAGCTTTGCGCGAAATTCAAACAAACCATTCGTGGAAAGCCTCTCAGCTATCTAGAATCATGAGTGTGGAATCGTCTTTGGCACTTACATGTACTATTCCATTTTTAGGAGCTTAATATTGTTATTAATAGTTGTCTGTTATTTACCTAAACCTTACTTTGTTGAATATTTAAACGGCTCGTTTAGGTTGAGAAAATATTTTACACAGAAGAGCGAACAACGTTTCGACCTTCTTCGGTCATCGTCAGGTTTACAAAGAAAGAGGTAACTGACCGGAAGCTGACCACATGTTTGAAAGGGGTTGTGTAACTGAGTGTCGGAATGTAAAGGACAGTGTTAGATGTTTGAATATAATTTTATTTAATATAGGTATAAAGGGGTTCCTTTATATTGGTTTATTGCATATATATTTCTCTACAAGTGGGTTTTCTCGACATCACTGTTTGTTGAATATTTATTATTTGTACGTAGGATGTTTCGTTTTGAAACTAAGAGTGTAGTTTCGTTTTGTGTTTACTTAGTAGTAATAAATAGTATTTTATTACACGTTACATATTTTATAATCAGGAAAATGTTTCTACATCACTAAGGTATAAATAAAATCAGACAATCTCACAGTAAACAAATACACCTCTCTCTCTGTTAACAAATACACCTCTCTCTCACAGTTAACAAATACACCTCTCTCTCACAGTTAACAAATACACCTCTCTCTCAATTACTTCCTCTGATTTAATGCAAATATTTCGTAATTTCTAAACTTTCATATTTATTCATATTTTTCTGTTCAGCCATAAATAAATAATCTATCGATTGACGCAGATTAATATGAATGTATATAATTAATAACTTTTAATTTTTAAATGTAAATACACCACTGGATTGTTGAATGTTGATTTGAATACTAAAATCTTCACTGTTAAAACTTAGTGTAGTTGAGAATTGTCACAATTCAAACACTCGAACCGAGTCTGTGATGAGTTAAATAAACAAAGCGTTCTTTAATACCAGACAACTTGACCCCAGTTATAGAACGAGTGGTATTTAATACTTCTAAAATCTCGAAAATAATTTTTTAAGTTTAATAGCAACGAAACCTGTCTTTAGTTTTGTCGTTATATTTTTTATTCATCTGAGCACGTGACTGATAACTGGTAAATATGAAATATTTTTGTTGTTTTTGAAGATATTTGTTGATCCAAATGTTTTACCTTTTTCAGTGTTGTTATTTGATGTTTATCAGTGACTGCCACAATACACAATATTTTATTTGTTGTTGTTTGGTTGAACTTAAAGTATGTCTGAGGCAGGCGTTTCGTGTACCTCAAGTTCCCTCCAGATCGTATTTGCAGTGAGGCAGACGTTTCGTTTACGTCATTATTTAATTGATCACAGAAGCCGTCTACAGCGAGGAAGTTTGATTTGAATTTCGAGGGCTATCTTGGCTGTCTGTCTCTAATTTACTAGTGTAAGACTAGAGGGAAGGCAGCCAGTCATCTCCACCCGCCGCCAAATCTTGAGCTGCATATTATAACGCCCCAACGACGGAAAGGGCGAGCATGTTTGATGTGACGGGGATTCGAACCCGTGACCCTCAGATTGTTAGCCGAGCACCCTAACCAGTTGGCCATGCCGGGCCTCGTTTTGGCCCTCGAAATAGTTGAACTAGTATGATTCCTGTTGCAATTTCAAATCTATTTTAAAACTGAATTGTACATACACACAGGCAGTCTGTATCTTGACCTCTTTGGTTTGTACCACTTACCCTTTGGAGATCTGTATATATAGGGTTTTTTTTTCTTATTTGCCTTGTAGCTTCCTCAGTTTTCTCTCTTAACACAAATTATAATAACAACGTATTATATCAGTCATATCGACGTTTTGATACGCTGTATGTAAGTTAAACATAAACACGTGTAGATACGTCGATACTCTTGTGTACAGTACTTGTATCTAAACTTTATTTGATAAATTTTTGACTTATCATTTGGAGTTTCTGGCGACGTTTTAGGCGGTGCATGCAAATGGTTGTGTCGCACTTTGTGCGTGAACAGTTGCGTGTAATGGATCCAGTTCAGTGATGGCGTCTTCGTGGTGCGGGAGTGCCGAGTCGCGAACTTTACTATAAGAAAAAAACAACAACAAAAAAACAAGTGATGTGTTCTGTGTATATGTATTCATACACACTCGTGTTTTCTGTCTAGACTAACATTCTGTGTACTGGCTCTATTAATTTTCAATAAATTTTCTCCATCTCTTCTCGGCTAATTGGCGTCATAATGAATCTCCTACGTAGTAGTGTTTCATCTGGTTTACCATTTGGTATAACCTATTTAATTAACGTCCACTTGTCTTATAAAGTTTTGAACTTTCTATTCTTTGAATGCCTTTTGTCTATTGTTAAAAACGAACCCGCTCAATGGGTTATCTGTGCTGTGCAAACCGTGAGTTTAAAATATGAATTTTTGTATTATAAATCCTCAAGATTACCTCTGAGCCGTCGAAGAATTATTAATATTTGTTGACGATCCTTAAGTGCCAGTCCTACGATGGGACGTTTTTACTCCTGATCAAAGTATCAAAATAATATGTGCACGGATTCATTCTGAACCAAAATGTTTGGGAGTACTGAAGAGAGGATGAGAAAGAAAATACATCCTGAACACGAGACGAATTACTGAAAACTGGTTCCATATACATCTTAAATAGGTGTTGAGCTACAGAAGATTGAATCTGTATTCATTCCGTAAGACTAGTTGAACTACAAGAGATTGATTCTGTATACATCCGAAAAATGAGGTGAGCCGTAAAAGATCGGTTCTGGATACGTCCTTAGTAAGAGGTGAGCCACAAACGATCGGTTCTCGATACGTCCTAAGTACGAGGTGAACCACAAAAGAATTGGGTCTCGATACATTCTAAATAAGAGGTGAGCCACAAAAGAATTGGGTCTCGATACATTCTAAATACGAGGTGAGCCACAAAAGATTAATTCGGAAGTAGAATACAATACTTTTTATAAGAATCAAGGGCCTTTTGTTTACATTAATTTTTATTAACTTACATTTTCTTGTGTTCTTCATGTCCAGTTACCAAACTCGTTGTTCTGTTCACCACAATATGGTGTTTTGTTGGACAAATTATAAACTTATTAAAATGTATTGGCGATGTTGATTCTCCCACCATCAGTTCCAACTCCAGTTTGTGAAATTCCTGTCCGAATGAGATTCTGTTTTAGTAAACTGTTAAAAACATTCAATTCTACTAACATTCTTGTGAATCTATACTATCTATGAACATCTGAACTGTTCCAGATGTGTGTATGTACGTACATCGTAAATGTGTTTTGTTTTTTTTATACGTGCAAACTATATATTTCATGTGATTATATATACACTTGTTTTAAAAGGATATAATTGGGTATATTATTTGAAATGTTATTTTCCCAGTAGTAAATGACCCTTAGAATATTGGAAACCATGTTCGGGATTATTTTTAACAGGCTAGGTGGTTAAGGTACTCGACTCGTAATTTGAGGGTCGCAGGTTTGAATCTTCATCACACAAAAACATGCTCGCCCCTTTCAGCCGTGGGGGCGTTATAATGTTACGATCAATCCCGCTATTCGTTGGTAAAAGAGTAACTCAAGGGTTGGCGGTGGGCTGTGATGACTAGCTGCCTTCCTTCTAGTCTTACACTGCTAAATTAGGGATCAAGCGTAGAGAGCCCTCTTGTAGCTTTGCGCGAAGTTCAAAAAACAAACAAACAATTAGTTTTAAACAACATAGTAATAATTCGTTTTTCATCCAATTCTTATTAAAGTAGATTATTGTAATATGTAGGAGTCTATCTGGTATGGTTGGTATGTTTGAGTATTTGTGAATGAACGGAGATGATATAATTCTTGGAACTCTGTATGCAGTTGTGAGGAGTGTGTTTTGGATTGTTTTTAGTTTGGTTTTAATTATTTTATTGCTTACAGTTATCCATGCTGGAGCTGCATAATCTATTACAGGTTTAATATATGTTTTATAGATTTTTAGTATGTTATCTGTAGGTGCTCCACTGTTTTTACCAATAAGACTCCTAGTATAGTTAGTTCTTCGTCAGACTTTATTTTTAATTTCGTTCACATGATTGATCCAAGTTAGTTTTGAATCATAGGTCAGACCTAAAAATTTTGCCAATGGGGCCATCTGGAGTAATGTGCCATTCAGATATATAATTATGGCTGTTGTTTTTTATGTTTTGTCAATTTCGTAAAGACTACGAGTTTTGTTTTTGCTGTGTTTATTTTTATTCTATATTTTTGACAGTATTCACTTGTTCTATTTAGTTGTATGTTAGTGGCTGCTATTGTTGATGTTGTGGCACTTTTCCAGACTGCCACATCATTTGCAAACTGTGAAGAGAATCCATGATTTGAATCCTTCAGTGGCATATTGTTTACATACATGATGAAGAGTATAGGGCTAACCACCCCTCCCTGAGGGACACCAGCTTCTGGAATAAAGTACTCACAAAGGTACCCTCTACATTCACTCTACACTTTGTTTTCCAAAATGTTAGATAGCCAGCGAATAATTCCTCGCGGTAGTTCCATTTCATTCATTCGGAACCTCAGACCATCGTGCCATACAGTGTCGAATGCTTTCTCGATATCAAGGAAACAAGCGACAGTACATTCTTTTTTATTGAAACTATCTATTATAGTTTCGGTTAATCTGATTAGGTGGTCTGTCGTTTGTCTAAATTTCCTGAATCCATTTTGTTCTTCTGGTAATTTTGATGTTATCTCCAAGAATGTGGAGAGTCTGTTACTGATTATTCTTTCAAGTATTTTGCCTACACAGCTGGTCAGGCTGATTGGTCGGTAGCTATTAGGTTTATTTGCTGGCTTTCCTTCCTTATGGAACATTAATATATTAGCAAGCTTCCAAGAAACTGAGATGTATCCTGAGGATAGAGATAGGTTAAAAAGTGTTTTTAGGTGGTCAAACAATTTCGGAGTGCCCTTTTTTAGAAGGATAGCTTGTATTTCATCTTCACCTTCAATTACTATGCGAACTAGACAGGTACCTCATACATGATGAAGCTAGTCCTAAATATCTCTCCCCAATTAACTTATATTTTAAATATAAAAATAAATAAAGAATATATATATTAAACAATAACAAAAATGCCACCAACAAAGTTGGCATTCTGCTGATAGAATAAAATAATCACTATATACGAGCCACAATACATGAACATTGCCCTGAAAAGAATCAAAATAATATTCAGTTCTACAATTATAAATACCAGTTCCTCAAGAGCATAAGTACGGGGAGGAGGAAGAGGTCATAGAGAACCTGACCCTCCAGGGTATGAACTTTTCTTACCCAAACACCGACAGAGATTCACATTCATTTAAACAACAATGCCCTTGTTCTATTGTTCTATCTGTTGGAAGGAAGACACCGTTTAATTATTATTAATTAATTAAATACTATCTTAATTGGCTTATAAATCTAATGAGAAAGCGAAAACTGAAATTTGTTTTAATCGGCCATTAGTTTATCAACACTTCATAGTTTAAGAATGGCCTAGCGGTTATGGTCTAACAATCTGTGGACTGTGGGTTTGAACTTCATCGCCGAACATGCTTGTCCGTTCAACAGTCAACCTTTATAATGTTATAATCCTATTTTGGATTAGGCTAGTCTATAAGTTTGTAGTTGTAATTTCTATTACTGTTTAATTATAAACGACTAACGCAGATAGCGGTCGTGTAGCTTTGAATGAAATTCAATGAACAAACCCTTCTAACTTACAAGTAGACGTAAAGAAAATAGAAAATTATTTTAACATATGAATAATAAAAAAACTAATGCTCAAAATAAAGAAAGAACATACTCAAAATCTATAAAATACACATTCAGTTCACCGATTGGTGTCTGCTCTGAATAGTTAAGAGTAGTAGTAACGCATATCTTAAGTACTGTCGATTTAAAACACGATAATCACTGGTGTCGAGAGTTCCAGGAACCACGAACACAAATTCTTACACTATTACGCAAACATCCTTATGTTGTCAGACGAATTCCTAGATAGATCGAGATAATAGATTACGAGAAAAAAAAAAACACCAGAAAGTTTTATCCCACTCGATGAACATAGATTTAAATACTTCTCACTATTGAACGTAATTAACTCGCTGTGTATGTATTGCGAATTTATTACCAGGCAAACCAACACTCAGTAGTTATATACACAGGCATTTGTATGTACAAACTATTAAACTGTGTGTGAGAAAAATACTTTGCATTCGAGCAGATAAAATTGTACAGTGAAGTACCAACAAGGGAAACATCTGCTTTTCTTAATGCACGGTTGGCCTGGCATGGCCAAGCGCGTAAGGCGTGCGACTCGTAATCCGAGGGTCGCGCTAAACATGCTCGCCCTCCCAGTCGTGGGGGCGTATAAAGTGACGGTCAATCCCACTATTCGTTGGTAAAAGAATAGCCCAAGAGTTGCGGTGGGTGGTGATGACTAGCTGCCTTCCCTCTAGTCTTGCACTGCAAAATTAGGGACGGCTAGCACAGATAGCTCTCGAGTAGCTTTGTGCGAAATTCCAAAAACAAACAAACTTAATGCACGGACATGGTGAGAAAAAAGGTAACTACAAATATTCGTACTGCGCATGTGCTGGCTGCAAGAATCCGAAACGGTGACAAAAACAAAACAGTATTTTAGTAACAGTGTTCTTGAACGTCTTTAAACCATGCCAAGGAGAAAAGAATAGGTCCAGTGAGCACTTGACCCTCCCAGGTTTATTGACCTTTTCACGACCACGATCGAATGGTTCAAGATTTACAAATCAAAGTCCAGTGATCAGAATGTTGGTAGACTAATAGTAAAGAGACTGGTTACTTAACTCTCTGTGCGGTTCTAGTCTCATGTCAGACTAAACTTTAGAATGAGGCCTCTTTTTAAATGCCTTAGTTCTCGTAACGTTCAAAATTTTAGTTCGTAGGATTCGTATCTGCTACAAAGTTGAGGTTGTTGACAGCCTTTGAAACGTGAAATTGCACGTGCGTTTTCAGAGGGCATTGTCTATTTTTAGATACATGATTCGTATCTCATCAGTACTAGTGTACTAATTCTACAACTACCCCCCCTCTCCCCAAAAAAAAAGTAAAAATATGGTCGTCTTAGACTATCGGTATTCGACTTATCTAGCTGTATAATACATATAAATACGTATTAGTTGGTAATACGTAATGTGTATAATTTCATTTAATTACTTAGACGTCTATGATTAATTCATAAAGCACGTACTTGTATATTATTCTTCATCGTATATGGTAATAAGTTAACACAGTATTACACTATTAATAATATCTTTGTAATTTTAAGGTTTCCTTTCGAATCGGTTTAAAAACAAAGTTTAAAAGAGAAACCGTAACAAACGTTTCTGTTCTATGAACCTCCAAGTTATTTTGCCTTAGAACACTTCTGTGTGTTGGTTCAGCAGTAAATATGAGAAGTTATGACGCTAAACAGTGGGTTACAAGACCTGCGGGTGTACACCATAGAGCCCGTTGTGCAGTTCTTCAATTGTAATAAAAGCATCTCTTATTATGTACATTCACACACGTCTGTTAATGCCAATCGTTTTTTTAAAAAAACCCATAAAAAAACAGATTTTATCTTATTGCATTTAATATTTTCTGTATTTTACCTATAAATGGCCGAGCATGGCCAGATAGTTGGGGCACTCGACTGGTAATCCGAGGGTCGCGTGTTCGAATCCCCACAACAAACATGCTCACATTCTCAGCTGTGGATGCGTTATAAAGTTACGGTCAATCCCACTATTAGCTGGTAAAATAGTATCCCAAGAGTTGGCGGTGGGTGGTGATGACTAGCTGCCTTCCCTCTAGTGTTATACTGCTAAATTAGGGATGATTGGTGCAGATAGACCTTGTGTAGTTTTGAGCGAAAATTAAAGACAAATATCTATAAATACAACTATATGAGTATTCATAAAAAGATAGTCAGTATTGTAATGTTTATATAAGGAAGTTTTTTTGTTTTTCTTTCCATCTTTCACTAAGCTGATAAAACTTAATTTCTTCAAAGAAGACGTGCGAGAAATAAATGTGGTGCTCTCTTCAGGAAAAACAACCCAACATTGGACGATACGACATTTCTGAAAATGTGTGGTAAAATGCACATGAAATTAGCACTTCCAGTAGGGACAAAAGAAATACAATAATTAGATTTGTAAGTGTGGCAAATTGTATGACTGGGAAAAACAAACAAACTTACACGGTTAGATCATGTGACGTGTATTGTATGGCTTGTGTGATCTCAGTTTTCATTTTATCATAAAAAGTAATGTTATGTCCCAACGTTTAACCTACTTGTATCTTTTTTTTTTTATCAGTGACGTCACTAACATACGTATATATATCGTATTCAATCTTAAGTGTTAGTTCATTTAGTCAGTGACGTCACTAACACGTCTTATTTATATCGTTTAGTGTTAGTTCACATAGTAGGGTCATTATTGACAGGATTTTGAATGTGGTTAAATGTACGTAAATTACCATAAAACCATTAAAACGTTACCAGACCAATTGTTTGAGTCATATTTATGGAATGGTCATTATTTATAGAGGTGGTGTTTGGGTGGTGCAAATAAGGGTGGGCCATGATTGTACATATATTGTATTTCGGAGGTGGGAAAACTTTTATTTCTAATTTGATGAACGGTACTTTTAAAAAAATTTTTTTTTACGTTTTATAGTGGAAGAAATTTTTTGGTTAACTTCTTTCGTTGTAAAAAAAACAAACTTCCATTTTTACCTCCGTACTGTACACCAGATCCCTGATACTCGTTCCTTGGCTATTGCGCCATCATGATGCATCAGTACTCCTCGCTGCAAGCATCGTCTTACATACCACGCATGCGCGTTTGCGTTGCCTCGCTGATCTTAGTAGTGTTTCCGTTAGCGAACACTTAAAATATCTGTAATTATGATTGGCTATCAGCAAACAAGTTACGTAATTATATTTGACCTTGTCTTGCAACTATAACTCAATACCCCTTACACGGCTCCTCTCCCCGGTGGTTTAAAGATTAGTTTTCAGACTTAGTGCTAAAAATCCGGGGGTCGATTCATTGTTCAACTACCAATTAAAGTATTTCTTGTGTAAGTATCGACTATTGATTTATGGTCCAAGTGGTTAGAGCACGTGCCTCGAAATCTGAGGCTCGTGGATTCAAATCCTCGTTACCCAAAATATTCTTGCCCTTTCAGCCGTGGGGTGCGTTATACTGTTTCAGTCAATCCCACTATCCATTGGTAACAGAGTGACCCCAAGTCTTTCACTGCTGGATTTGGGACGGCTAGTGCAGATAAGCGTCGTGTAGCTTTACGCGAAATTCAAACTAAACCATTTATTTACTTAGCGAGGAATTTGCAATACACACACAGATGACTTTGTTTCGCGAAAAATCACAATCTGGTTAATCGAACAATACTGAAATATTTCACCGAAAATGATCTGTTTGGGATTATGAAGTGCTAATCAAACAGAGTTGAAATGCACAGAAAAGACTTTGGGATTCTGGTAAATGCTTGGTTTTTCTTAGAAAACAAAATAAGAAAACCCTCAAATAGTTTCCGTGTGCCTCTCAGTGCTGACGTCATCGATGATTCAGATCGGTGACGTCATTTTTCACATGCTAACAATAGTGTACATAGCGATTAGTCTACCGTTTCGTAAGCACGAACTGGCCTGAATGATGATTTTCAAATAAGGGCGAAATGGGATTTAAGCTCTTAACTTCACAATTATCTTAAACTTTGTCAGTTTTCGTTAATTAAACATAACTTCTGATTCAGTTTCACTGTTTTCAATAGACTTGTTCTTAACTAACATAAGGAAGTAATCTGTAGTTTTTAAAACTGTCATATAGTATCTACAAAATTTAAAAGCATTTTGGGTATTTTTTTACAGTGTACACTTTTCTCTCACGCGTCCAGTTATGAAATCCAGTGGCTCTCAAATTTTTTAGGTCAGGGATCACTTCGCCAGGGAATATCTGGAATATTTATTTATTTTTGTGCTCTGTCCGCAGCATTCCTGTTTATTTTTGTGGTCAGAGTTGGGACTGTTGGCTGTATCGTTTTTGGTTAATCGTGTAATTCATTGTCGAAAATAATTTGTCTGACTTTTTCCCCTTCAAACTTCAGTTTCAGAACCGCAAGTCTAAACTTGAGAACTTGTGTATCCAGCTAGGTTTTAAATTGATTATTTAATGCTTGTATTGGAATCACTAAAATTGTAAACTTGCAGTTACATATTAGCTCAGCGAAGCCTAAACCAGACCGTTAAAAAAAAATTGTTTAATATAGCAACTCGTCGAATTAGTCCAGTGACACAGATAACGTGTTTATTTCACCAAAAGATGCACGTTCACTGATTTATCAGTTTTACAAAATTACAAGAATCTACGGAGCAATGGAAGGGACAATTAGGAGAAAAATATTTGTTCGTGTATACAGCTTGCAGTATGTTATTATCTTGTACTTTTTTTCTTTTACATAACAAATCGCGCGCTTAATATGAGATATTTTCCCCTTCGTTATCCCATCTGGGCTCCAGAAAAAATCACCGTTTAACTGTAAACTTACTTCATCAATTTAAAATCCCAATTTGTGGATGATTGAATTAAAATCTGTGACTTTCTTAAGTTCATAAAAGGGTAGAGATATGAATGGAAAATAAGTCAAAAGCTTATGTGGATTTTTTGCAAAATGAAAATCCACCGTATAATCTAGAAGGGTAAAAGTTATGTACTTTATTATTGGGGAAAAGAAAAAAAGATAGTTATAACTTTATACAGGTAATAATTTGATTTTTTAAACATACTCTGTTTAGTGGACGATTGATTTGCAATTTGCATTTCACGGGATCGAAACCCATTAATGAACATGCTTGGTCTTTCAGCCTTTGGGACGAGAGCGTTATTTATATGCAAAAACGGCTCGTTTGTGTTGAGAAAATATTTTACATAGAAGAGCGAACAACGTTTCGACCTTCTTCGGTCATCGTCAGGTTCACAAAGAAAAAGGTAACTGACCGGAAGCCGACAACATGTTTGAAAGGGGTTGTGTAACTGAGTGTCGGAATGTAGAGGGCGGTGTTAGATGTTTGAATATAATTTTATTTATTTTATTATATTAATATAGGTATAAGGGCGTTCCTTTATATTGGTTTATTTTGGGTTTAAGTTGTTGTATAAGTAAGGCTTCTTTAATTTTGCGTTTGTTTATGTTTGTTTCTTTATTTAGTATTTGAGTGTTTTCTATGGTTATGTTGTGTTTATTTGACTTGCAGTGTTCGAAAACGTGTGAAGGTGACTTTTTATGTTCTTTGAATCTGGTTTCCATTTTTCTACTTGTTTCTCCAATATAGAAGTCGTGGCAGTTATCACATTGTATTTTATAAATAATGTTGGTGTGGTGTTTGTCAGTGTAGTTTTTACATAGTATAGACCTCAGTTTTGTGCCTGGTTTTTGAATAAATTTGGTATTAACTGGAATGTCATATTTTGTTACTAGTTTTTGCCAAATGTTGGTTATTTGTTTGCTGATGTCAGGAATATATGGTATACAGCAGTATATGGTTTCGTGGTTTTTTGATTCGTGAGCTGTATTTACTTTAGTTGGTTGATTTTGCTTTCTGTCTAGGTGTGTGCGTATGTTTTTTACGGTTTGTGGAGGAAACTTATTGATGTTGATGAAGTATTGTTTTATTTTGTCTAATTCATCGTTAATTTTATCTGGTGAGCATAGTTTTATGGCTGTGTTTATTTGGTTTCTTAGTATGTTGAGTTTTTGTTTTGTTTCATGTGCTGAGTCCCAAGGAATGTATAGTCCAGTATGGGTGATTTTTCGGTGGATTTCTGTTTTGAATTGTGTGTCAGTTCTTGTAATTTTGAGGTTAAGAAATGATATTTGATTGCTTTCTTCCTGTTCACATGTGTAGCTGTCTTCCCTCTAGTCTTTCAATTCAGAATTGGGGATAGCTAGCTTGGACAGCATTTTGAGAATTATCTTTAGCCTATTAGTTACTCTGTCCGTGACATCTTAAGGTGCTTTCCGGCCATTTTTTGTTCAAATACATAAGAACTTTGTTGGCCACTTTCTACTAGTATGCAATACTGGGAAATCCTTTTTAAGCCAAATCATGAATATCTAACATTATCAAATATACGGTTATGAAACAACCTGAAAAATAATGGGTTTGATGTGAGTTAGCTGGTATTCCAGCACCTCCTACATGTATACTTGAACACTAACATAAAATTCCTAGAACTGGTGGAAGTTTTGAACTGACCGATAATACAGTATTTGTGTATAATGTAATATTATTGTTAGTACATTTGTTTTATTTATTTATTTTACGTAGTACTTGTTAATATGCTAGGGGGCGGAAGGACTTGAATGGTACACCTTTAACTTTACGTTTGTAAGTTATTATTGTTATATGTATTTTAAAGACAATAATTACAGTAAAATAAAATTATTATATTACTGTGAGGCTTTTGAAAAGTAAAAACGTAACGTTATTTTATGACATCAATAACTTCGCGAATCTGCCATGACCAGGGGCGTAGATTTTTTACACCCGATTGGGGAGGGGGGATTATTTTTGCTACCACTTATGTGGACTGTTCAATTTGCAAATTGGTAATCTCTGATTACATGAACCTGAAAGCTGTAAATATGCAGTCACAGAGTAATCTTGTTGCCACGATACTTGCATATATACTTAGGCCTACTAACTGATACTTGCGAACTATCGCTTAGATCGAAAAGCTTAGAAGCACGCCTATATTAAAGATGCACATTTCGGCTACTGAAAAAGCCTACATCTAGGCCTAATTATGTAATTCGATTGATAAGAACACGAGAATCACAAGAACAAACACACAATTAGTAGATCTGTGATGCAATAAAACAATTCAACAAACCAAACTGTAGGGGGGTATGATTGTATGCACCTAAAATGAAGGGAGGTATGTATACCCCATCTCCCCCAGGATCTATGCCCCTGGCCATGACCTTCGTGACTCCTGCTTAAAATTAACAAGAAACAAACTTTGGAAGGCTTAATTTAGAAGCATGCTTTAGTAAAAGGTGAGATCACTTTATTAATTGAATTAGTAAGTCATACAGAAAGTGGGGGGGGTCTTGAATTTTACCAGGAGTACTTTTGAAGAGAGGGCTGGGGTATTATGTGTATATATAAAGAAAAGTTAAAACTTATATGGGGAAATGCCATTTTTAAGACAAGCATTTTATCATTTTGAACATTACTGTGATTAAAACTTCCTGCTTTTAATCTTAGTCACAGGATGTGCTTCCTGTGTATATATTATGGAGGTAACTTGTTTGTTCAATAGTATATACTAGGTGGAAAACTCGCATACGGAACTTTTTCGTATTTGCTTTGGCTCTGGCATTTTAATGCAAAAAGTTCATATGTTGTAAATGTTCTGCTTTGTATTTGAGGTAATTAAAACGGTTAACTGACCTGCCTAAACTACCAATATGTAAGTGTTGGGTAGGTAGAGCTCTGAATGAATCTGATGACAGTGTGGTGCATTTCAGTGTTCGGGAGGTTGCACCTAAGTAGGTTAAACCTATTCAATAACACCATGATACTCACCAAACACTTCTAGCACAAAAGGCACTTTCAAAACTTGGTAATCAAGTGAGAGAGGGAATCATTACAACTGAACACTTTGGTAATGGAACAGTGCTGCAAGTGTCTCTAAACAAATGAAAAGAGTAGCACGTGAAACCTTAACATAAACATTGTCTGAGATGGGACTCTGAGAGATGTATTCATTCCCCAAATAGTTCTCTCTTTGCAATAGGTAGCACTATTTATAATCACACCTTCCTTAGGCATACTGTGCTATCAACTGTATTTCTCTATAACACACTTTAAGAAGAATATGTCAATGATATTAAAATGTGCCTTTTGATTTTCCCATAACTTTTCCTTTTTCCATGCTTTAAGTGGGATACTCACTGTAAAACTCTCTTTTCAGTATGTAATGTCAACGATGAGGCTAACTTGTGTTCCTGTGTGAAAACTTGTTTTAAATATGTATTGATACGTGTCTGATAATGATTTAGTTATCTGTGAACGGATTATATTGTTTTATGTGTAAACATTAACATGTATCTACAATAGGTGCAAAGATATGCACTTCAACTAGTTGATAAACTGATGTTTGTAAGATGTTAGCACTGAAAATTCAGTATATCGGTGTGAACCTTCAGTCATCAGCACTGTTAATAAGTATGAGGTTAAACTTAACATACTTCCTCAATCCAAGACCACAATGTCTTTGTGCCAACTCAGTCCAAGGCCAGGGTATCTGGGTGCTACTCTGGGATAGATATTGAAGCTAGGTTTTTCCAAGTGCAGGGTCTTGTAATATTATCTACTAAATATTTTCAATGCATATGAAACATAAATCAACATTTTAGTATAAAAGAAATAATATTTGTCAACAAATGCTCAATAAACATCACATTTAAACTTAACACCCTTTGCACATTAAAACAATACAGTGTAGCTTACCACATGCACACTAGCAGCATTCTGGCACTTTGTAAAATTACCAGTAGAAATGAGAGGCATAGTTTGAGGAGCCTTTGAATCTCATTTATAGCATTGTTTCAAATAACAATTTTAATGTAAATGTAACCTCCATATTTTATAGTTGACTATTAAAAAACAACAAAAACATTTCAGAGGTTATTAAAGTGAAAAATAAGGATTGTAAACATTGTTTGTGTAACAATTATAAGCTAGTGTGTGTGTGAAACATCATGATATTTTTATTTACATAACCAATATTATTGATGTATGTGAAGTGAAATGTACACATTTTTTATTTCCTTTTTTTTGCTTTGGATAATAAAATAACTTAGATATATGAGTGTATTTATGTATTATCTATTGTAGTTTCACAAAAAGAAGAGAAAAATTCTTGGGTTTTATTAATATATTCTAATGCATTTTTCTTTATTTTTGACTTAAGTTTTTAAAACTACTAGTGTTGTTTTCTTCCATTAATGCTGTAATTGCTTGACCTGCTTTGGTAGTAATGAGACTTTAAATGGTTTAACAGATCATCTAAGTGATGAATAAAACTTCATTCAGTTAAAAAAATAAATAATAATAAATGTGTTTAAAACAATGGTATTGTGGTATTAATCTTTTCTTTAATTCTGATTTGTAAATGGCTCATTAAAACTGAGAAAGGTTAAACTTCACCAGCTTAATTTAGTTCACATCTTAATAGCTAGTAGTTGTTAAGTTGGATAATATAAATAGCATTTTGGTTAGAGCTTAGTGATTAGAAGTATTTGCCAATTGATTAATCAGTAGTCATCAAGTGCCATGTTTTGTAGCATAGGTGATAGTGACCCTTATTCTTTCCTGGACCTAGGATTACACCAATTATGTTTTCTTTGTATAACCAAATTGTTAAACTGTTCAAGTTCTTCTCTCACTACTGTCTACCTTGACACCCCCATACACACATTTCCCAATGGAAACTAAGTGTTTTATCCTACTTCTCTTCATCATGACCAAAGTTTTGTTATCAGAGTTCTTGTTTCTGCTTGTTGTAAACTTTTTCATTTTCTGGTCTTTGTAGAAAACCTTAGGCATTCTACACAGGAACCATATTTCGGTTGCATTGATTTTTTTCCATTTGGTTATTTTGTGCACAATTTGCAACTGCACATCAAGATCGGTTCGATGAAGCATTTTAGAACTCTTTTTTTTTTTTTCCTTTTTTGCACATTTCTCAATGCTATTAAACAATAGCCCAATTAATTAGTTACATTTGGTTAAATGATTACCATTGTTTGAAAATTACTGTATTATAAACAAGCAGTTAAAAAAATGTCACTGGCAGATGCTACCAGCCAGTTGCCTTTCTTATAGTCAGTGTTTCAAGAAGTTTAAAAATGAATGAAAAAAAAAACTCGGAAGAGTTGGTGCCAGCAAGAAAGACAGGGTGAGCAAGTTCAGTTGTAAAGAGAGTTGAATCATCAAAACTGAACAAACTTGAAGAATAAAAAAAAAAACACTTGCAAAACTAAAATGAGCAGATCACAGTTTGCCCAATATGCAACACAAAACTCAAATGGGCAGATCGCAGTTTGCCCAGTATGCAACTTTATGTTTAATGTCAAATATAATAGCAATGTTTTGATTATGTGGATAATTAAAAACTGAAAACATTTTCTTATTATTTGTCTGTTTTCTTGACATTTGATATAATTTAAAATATGATTAGTGGATTATTGTAATGATTGGAAATACTAATTTTGATTAATCGGTTTAATTGTAATTGTCATTAATAGGTTGGTTTACAAGACATCAATTAATGTAATTGATGTTAATAGATAATTATATCAAGTAACTAATTAAATCACCTAGCTATGTAGTTTGAATCACTGTTGTCTTTTATATCTAAGCTATCTTGGTGAATTGAAGTATTGGGTGAAGGGCCTCATCTGTAGTGAGTAGATCAGATATTCACTGTTTGACATATATCACATTATTTTGTTTCACCCATTAATTCTTTTAATTTTTATTCTTTATTGAGTTGTTTTATGCAACATTAAGATTATTGACTAGAATTAGGCATGCAGAATTGTTGTAGCATGACATGACTGAAACTAGACATGTTGGGTGTAGGCAGCATGGAATGAGAATGCTATCACATTGCAAAGAAACACAATTAAAATAAAGATAAATCAATAAAGTAATCAGAATAAGAAATATAAGATGCATTCCATAGTATCATGTTATTGCCATGTTTTTAGTTCTGTGAATAGTCATGCAGTGCACAACTTGCATGCCAGTGTTCAAGACATTAGGTAAACATGGTTTAGTACAGGTTTATACTAAAGCTTTAGGGAGTGCAGTTTTGGCTTGAAGGTAATCATTTTGTGTGGTTTACTTTAAACAAATATTTAATTATATTTAACCTATGGTGATTTCTGCATATTTTATGTTTATCAGGTAGGAAATGTTTACAATATTATGTTTTCTTACAAAATTATTGAAGATAAATGTCTTGCCAGTACGAAATTAAAATTGTGAATGTATTGTTAAACAATATTTCATATAACAATAATACATACACATGTAGTTATTGGTTGTCATTTGCATTTTGTGTAGTAGAAACGTTTTAAGTCGATAAGTCATAGAAGTTGTTGATCCCAGTATTAACTGAAGTTGGCTAAACCCCAGTGACTTCTTATGATTTCATCCTCTGAGAGGCTTTTATAATTACATAATGTCCTTATGGGTTTTTTTAAATAGAAAAATGCTGCCAAAGTCTAAGGAAGACGTTGACAGAATGTTTGCCATCTTTTCCAAAACAAATATCAATACTGTTACGAGTCCGTCATCCTCTCCTGACAGGGTGATTTCTGTTGACAGTGTTGATATTAAGAAAGAAATTGGGATGGGTGTATTTGGTGTTGTTAAACAAGGAGTTTGGACAAATGAGCATGATGTTAAGGTAAGTTTTTTTATCCTAAATTTGTACTTTGTGTCATAGCTAATTCATACAAACTAACTGGTACACCTCATTCTACATTTCGAGTTTGGTAAAATTACTTACATTGTTTTCCACAGTTTTCCAAATTATTTTTATGTTGATTACAACTTAAAATTTATAATTAGAAGTGGGGTCTAGAGCTTTACTATTAATTCAATTAATTGATGCAATGAATTACCTATTGTAGTTAATTACATCAATTGCTGCCACATAAAGTAACTTGATTAATCAAAATTATGTCCATGAATTTTTGTAGCTTTAATAAATTTAATGAAATGTATTGTTTCCAGTTACTGATAGTTTTAATTATATTTTGGTTATGGTCATCATTACATTTGATTTAATAGTAATTTTATTTAATCAGTTATGTTATTTAAGACTGTTTTGTGTAATTGATGCTCGTAAGTAATTGATTATATCCGTTAATTGCCAAGCTCTATTCACTTCTGCAACTATTTCCAAACATATTACTATTGCATGTATTGGTACCAGTTCACTAATGATGCTCTTACTAAACATTTTTCAGTTATATATGTAAAAATGGCTGGTATGGATAGAGAAAGCACTACGTAGAGGAGCAAACAACATTTTGACCTTCTTCAGTGCTTTCTCTACTCATACCAGCTGTTTGTACGTATATAGTTTTCTCTACAAGTGGGTTTTTTCATTGTCACGAGTTACACACAGTGATATCAGTCCACAAGTTAACTTCTAACAAAGTGTCATGGATCAAAATATTACATTCTTATGTTCCCGAGAAATTGAAGTTTGAGGAATTGCATCTTTTCCCAGTTGGTAATGCATGGTTCATGTCTTTCCTTACTTAAGACCAATGAAAGTGAACATATTGCATTAATGTACTCAAAACCAATTTACATCAGGGAGTGTAATCTTGTTCATAGCTTTACCTTGGATGAATGTAATTTTATTTCACTGTATGTATTCTTAGGTGTAATACAGTTACTCACGGTAATATTAGTTCGGAAATGAGAAATTGCAATATTTCGATTACTCAGTTTGCTGGAATAATTGAAAACTGTACATATTGGAAACATTACTTTTGATAAGTTAATTGTTTTTTCATGACATTAACTGATTTAAACATAATTAAAATTAACTGATTATTTAATGTGACAATTTAAATTGATATTAATAAGTAAATGTTTAAGTGTTAATCACACAGTTCTATATCCAGGTAATTAAAATATTGGCATTGGGCATTCTTGTTATTATTTTTGGTTAATTTAAGGTTGTTAAGCAACTTGTTTTTTTGGTTTTATAATTTACTTACACTGAATGGTGTAACAGACAAAACTACAGAAGTGAGTATTCAGTGTTATGCAGTATCTGTACCCTACCAATATAAGAAGTCTAATTTGAGTAGTAATAAAGCTTTAAGAAATTTACTTGTATCTCCACTGTTTAGATACAGATACTTGTAACATTTAAACATTAATATTTACTTAAGGATCATTTAATTTCATTGAGGTTTACTCTTGTTTTGGGTATATATGTTTATTAAAACTTTTAAAATTAGTATTAAAATCTCATCAGATGTACTTGTTAGCTGTCCACCTGGTAGGTCAGTCTCAAAAGAAAAAAAACAATCTACCCCATTCACTTGATCAAAAATTGTGACAATTGTTATTATTTCATTAAATGTAAATGATGTAAATATTAATTACATTTCTGTTAAAATATTTGGTTCATTGTTATATATTTAACAAGCTTATAAGTAAGGTTGAAATTTTAATACCATCAAGAATTGCTGGAATTCATTATTTTATTTTATTTTTCCTTCTACTTTTTCTAATTTAATTTTATCTTGATTTTTTTTTCCCCTCCTCGTTAATAGCTTTAGTTATTCATTCAAAATGAAATGTACCAGTTTGTTACATGTGGTGCATTTAGATGTTAAACTGCAGTGGGAAAGTTCATACATGCTTTGTTTTCTGTCATCAGGTTCAAGTTGCTGTCAAATGTCTGAACAAGGAAGTGATTCCCAATAGCTCTACAGACTTTCTTAAAGAAATAAACGTTCAGTATTCTCTGAATAACGAACATATTGTGCGTTTGTATGGTGTAATCATTGACACTCACTCCTTAATGATGGTAAGGAAAGTATTGTCTCCTTGTCCCATTTCTTTGTGTTACTTCAATATTGTAATAGTGTTATTTCATTTACTTTAAGCTGGTGTGTTTTGAGAATTGCTTTGTTAATTTTGTAACTATTAAACATATCTGTGTGGGGGCTGCATTTGTTTATGTAGACTATTTATACAGTTGAAACTTGGCACTATGGATGTTCAGTTACCTGATGCAGGGATACAATTATACAAGTTCTAATATAGATAACTAGTAGGTATGTATGTCTGTGTGTACATTAACCTCAGAAGGATTAAACTTCCAATTCATATTTAAGTTTTCACCAAATGGCTGTTATTCTTAAGAGGTTTATGAGAAGTATTTTTTTTAGGCACTTTATTTTTATCCAGCTGTTGACATTTGTTCAGCTGTACACGTAACTTGTTTATTTATCTGTAGAATTAAAACACCAAATCTGACTCTTTAGGTTATTGAAACTTCTACATCAAATAGTTGGTTAACAGTTACCATAAAATACTGATTATATCAAATTTATTTTTAATAATAAATGGGATCGTTAGGGTTTTGGAAATGGAACAGAGAAAGGACTTGTATGAATTACAAACATATCCTTCTTATAAGGTAGAAAGAACCCTTATTCTATAATGTGTAATATTCATATTACAACAGTAGTCACATAAAGCTGTTTGGTCATTGAGGGCCTTATGGCTTTTTACAATCCTAATTTCAGAAAATGTAAATGTGCATACGAAAGATTGTTCTTATTATATTCTCTGCACATGCCTTGGGTTTCTACTTTGATGTCCAAACCTTGTAAACTTTGTTTGTCCCAGAATGAACTCTCCACTTCAAGGTGTTAATGTTAGTATTATATTATGGCTGTATGATTGGATAAAGTAAACTGGTTGTTATAGAATTTATGTAAGCTGTCCACTTGCACAAATTAAAGAACATTTTAAAATGAATGAAGGTTATTAGTCTGGCATTTAGCTGCATTTCAATAACATACATGATCAGACAGCTAATAATACAGACTTCAGTGTTCTCTGCCCAATGTAGAATGAAATGCATTTTCAGAGAAAGTGTAAGTTCTCGAGTGTCAGGATAATTGGATCATGTAGTCCATCAAGAGATTGTATGCTAGTGTTTGTGGTAGGTTAGACAAGTGGTAGAGAAATTGGATCATGTAGTCTATGAAAAGGTTGTATATTAGTGTTTGTGGTAAGTTAGACAAATGACAGGAAAATTGGATCATATAGTCCACCAAGAGGTTGTATGCTGGTGATTTTTGTGAGAGCAGTTTTTATTCTTGAGATTAAGGAACTAAAGGTTCTTATAAGAATTTCTTACACTTTTGTGAACAGAATTTCACATATTTTGTGAATTAAAATATATTTTGATGCAATTTTTAATGCAATTAAGAAAGACCCAAACAGTCGCTTGTCCTGAACTTAGGACCAGTATTGCTCAGCTGATATTTACATAGTTCACTCCAAGTGTAGATAATATAATTAAACTAGTTGACAGGCTCATGTATACAAAAACAAAACACATTGGTATTATTTTTTTCAAGTGAACTCCCAGCAGTTTAAAAAGTGGTAAATGATAAAAGAAATGTTACAATGTACAACATTTGAAATATATTGACACACACACTTAACAGCATGCACGTGTACATCTCAAACCACGTATTTCATTTTTATTGATGTTTGTTTTGTTGATTGTAAATACTGGCTCGCACCAGGTTTTTCAAGGTGATACATAAAGTAAATATGACCACATGAAAGAGAAACTCTTTATTAATCATGACTCTGTCTTATCTCATTGTTAAATGAAACTCTATTAATCATGACTCTGACTTATCTCATTGCTAACTTGTAGACACCAATAGTAATTTCTCTCCTCTGTCTTTCATTTGAGTATTTTCTTTTTGAAGATACATCATTCTGATAACATACCATTGGAAGTTGAGATAGCAGTTGTGATTGATACGTAATATTTATTAGATATAATAATAATAATAAAAACTGATTACAAGTGTAAATGAACAAAGATCAACTTTTGTTCAGCTGTAATTACCCATAAATCAAAGTATTCTAATGAACGTTTAAGTGCTGTGAAATGTTGCTAGAGAAACGTAATACATTATATCCTGTGAAATGTTGCTAGAGAAACGTAATACATTATGTCCTGTGAAATGTTGCTAGAGAAACGTAATACATTATGTCCTGTGAAATGTTGCTAGAGAAACGTAATACATTATGTCCTGTGAAATGTTGCTAGAGAAACGTAATACATTATATCCTGTGAAATGTTGCTAGAGAAACGTAATACATTATATCCTGTGAAATGTTGCTAGAGAAACGTAATACATTATATCCTGTGAAATGTTGCTAGAGAAACGTAATACATTATATCCTGTGAAATGTTGCTAGAGAAACGTAATACATTATATCCTGTGAAATGTTGCTAGAGAAACGTAATACATTATATCCTGTGAAATGTTGCTAGAGAAACGTAATACATTATATCCTGTGAAATGTTGCTAGAGAAACGTAATACATTATATCCTGTGAAATGTTGCTAGAGAAACGTAATACATTATATCCTGTGAAATGTTGCTAGAGAAACGTAATACATTATATCCTGTGAAATGTTGCTAGAGAAACGTAATACATTATATCCTGTGAAATGTTGCTAGAGAAACGTAATACATTATATCCTGTGAAATGTTGCTAGAGAAACGTAATACATTATATCCTGTGAAATGTTGCTAGAGAAACGTAATACATTATATCCTGTGAAATGTTGCTAGAGAAACGTAATACATTATATCCTGTGAAATGTTGCTAGAGAAACGTAATACATTATATCCTGTGAAATGTTGCTAGAGAAACGGAGTACTGTGTAGCCTTGTTACAAGACAGACTACAGCTCCTGCACAGCTATCTCTGATAAACACATAAGGACAAAATGCTGGCTGAAATAAATAAAGTTTTTTATTATTATCTATGGAATAAAGGTGATGTTCTTCTAACTTTATTAAAAAAAATTAAATGGAAGTGTATGTATGTATGTATCTGTTAATGTGTGTTTTCTTATTGCAAAGCCACATCAGGCAATCTACTGAGTGAACCGAGGGGAATCAAACCCCTGCTTTTAGCATTTCAAATTCGTAGACTTACAACTCTACCAGCAGGAGATTATATGGGTTAATAACCTTACACACTTGTGGAGGTGCTTAAACATCCTCTGAATATAAATTTTATTTATATTCATAATGACTAAATAAAAAATGTGATGGTTTTAATATTTGGCTTTTCTGCATTATTCTTGACTATCCAGTGGGAATATTTCAAAGAACAGACTACCAGATAACATTTCCATATCCTGATTGAAAGAATTGTTGGGTTCCCCAGTGGCACAGCAGTATGTCTGCAGACTCGTACTACCCCAAAAAACAGGGTTTCAATACTCGTGGAATGCAGAGCACAGATAGCCCATCATGTAACATTGTGCTTTACTTACTAACAATTAAAATTTTCTTCACCACTTTATAAAGACAGAATGACTAAGTTTCAAATTTTTACCTACATTTTTCAGTATACCTAAGAATTAAGGTTTTAATTTTGCAACAAAATACAAAACCCTATAACACAAGTTGAACCTTCTCAATCAGGAACGAATAGGGCAAAACCTGGCAAAGTATGATTTTGTTTTTTTCTTCAGTTCTGACCTCAAGTGTTCTCCTAACATCAAGTCAGTTTATTTTGTGTTTTTACCAAATTAATATTCTTAATGTTTAATTTAAATGGACATCTCTGACAAGAAGAAGAGAAATTATAGAGACAAATCTTTCTACATACAGTAGTCTCAAACACAAATATATTACCCATAAATCTAGCTGCTAATGATAATCGTTAAATGATAACATGTAAACAAGTAATTTTATTCTGTACTGCTAATTGAGACAGCTTGCATAAACTATCTCGAGAAAAGTGTATTTTATTAATGTAGCTGCTTTTGTGACTATCACGTCATTCATAAACTGAATTATTGTATTTAGAATAGAGGTGGTTATTAAGAAAAATGTTTATTTATTATTTAATTGCAAATAAGAAAGAACAAGCTTGGTATTAACACACATTTTAACTTTTTAAACTTATTTTGTGGTGAGATTGTCTTTACTTGTAGAATGGCATGATCATAATTTATCGTACTTATGATAAGATGCTAACCTTAGGCCTGTTATATTTTTTAACAGTGCATTATTTATTTGTCCTTTTGAGTTCTTCAAGAATAAAAAAAAAAAAGAATGTTCCAGTATTTCAAGCTTACAGTATGTCATATTCATCGTTGACGACATAGTGTGGTTCAGACACTGCTATATATCATTATTGTTCTTTAAATATCACAAGGAACTCCATAAAGTATGTAGTGTTAGAAATACAATGGATCTACTACTAAGGCATTATTACAACTATATTCAAATTTTAACTTTCATATAATTGTTACCATTTTGTTTCAATAGGTTATGGAGTTAGCTCCACAAAGGTCACTACTAGAGTGTTTGAGAGAACCAGTTTTCCAGCGGAGTTTTTCTGTTCCCACTTTATGCTACTTCAGTCAACAGATCTGTGACGCGATGAAATACTTGGAAAGTAGAAATCTCGTACACCAAGAATTAGCTGCTCGAAATGTGTTGGTATTTGGAAAAAACAAGGTATGTGATGCAGCTCAGAAGTTTAATTGTTTGCTTACTGAACTGTGCTGTATTTAAGAGGACAACACCAAGAATGCGATACTTAAAATATATGGTTTAAGTTGAAACCTGGTTTCTCTAGAAGTGTAAGATAAGTTGTGCCCTGTAAAAATAGCAGATTCGTACAAAACGTGAGGGGTTTGTTCTACAGTTGATATTTAAACTAAGGGCTGCTGAGATTACATGGAAAAATATTGTGTTTATTCTTCTGTTGTATCATTTACACCTACTTAACCGTAGTAGTAATGTCAAGAAACAGGCAGAAGCTTCTATAGACAAGTAACAGATTAATATATTCTAAACCTATTTTTTCGAAGAAACATTTTTGTCAGAAACATGAAATATGTTATACAAATATAAAACAACCGAATCTTCAATTAACCCTTTTGTGACAGTTTGCGAGTCAAAGGCTGTCTTTATGTTTGTTGACTTGCATTCAAAATGTTATTAACTACTGTTTTATGAATTTATGTCAAGTCTTGTATTAAATTGTAAATTAAATTTTCAAACTTTAATATTATATGTGCATTAATGTTTTAATATAAAAGTAAATATTAAAAGAACACATCTAAATATAGATTTTAGTGAGTCATGGTATGTTGAATGCAGCACTGTTTAAAATTAGATGTTTGTTACATCAAAATAATAAATCTGTAGTTTCTACAAATTAGGAACTCAAATATAGAATATAAAATAATAACCTCGTATCTTTTTATTTTGCTGAGATATGGCGTATGTACTGAATCATACATGGTGGCCCTATTCACTTTTAAATTTTGGAAACACTTCCTTGTATATACTTAATAACCAATCAACAACTTAGAATGTTCCCCTAGTGGTTTTCTCAGCCATTTTAATCTGTGAAAAGGCTATTGCATTCTTTTGAAGAAGATTTCAAGCTAGGTTGTGTCTTTAGTCTGCATGAAGTTTTGTATTTAATGTATGCATAACAAAAAGGTTAAGAGCAATTACTCTCAAAAGTTTGATTGTAGTTTAGCAGCATAGAAAGTGTTTAAATGATTTATGTATATAACAACTGATTACAAGTAAACAGTATAAGTTATCCATTTAGCAGTGTAAACTTTCTTTCTTTCTTTTTTAATGTGTGTTTGTAATTAGATCATAAGACAAAGTGTTTTGTTCAATTTTGTTGTTAACCTCATCTAAACATGATTTTTCTATTATTATGTAACTGGTAATATAGATTTATTTTTCACAAAATGTGCTGTCATTTCATAAGTCATTTCTAAATCATCACTACAGGTGAAAGTCAGTGATTTTGGGTTATCTCGAGCCATGGGAATCGACAAAGACTTTTTCACAGCAACCAGTAATGGAAACTATAAACAACGTATTCCATGGTTAGTTGGATTTTTTTTTTTTTTTTTGAACTGGACATACACAGGTTTGAGTCTCAAATTTAGGGATGTATGTGTCAGCTTCTGTCCATCAGTGACAGGATGTACATACACACTGTCCATGATAACAAAAGAAACACAATCACTGACAGATTAGTTGTATTTTTTAATTGATTAGTCCCTGGTTGGTACCAGTACATTCAGTTAGTTGATTAGTTTCTCAAATCATGGTATCTGTAAGCAAAAAAAATGAGTGCTACCAACGAGTTGCATGCCCTCTAGTGAGCAATTCAAAATTAATGACAGATAAGCTTAGTAGCTTTGTCCTAAATAACAATAAAAGAAAGGCTGAGCAAGTTTAGTGGCAATATTTTGATAACTTGGATAGCTGAAATAATTAACTGTAATAATTGGAAGCCCTAATTCTGATTAATTGGTTATTTTCATGACAATCAGTTTAATCCTAGTTTCAATTAATTGTTTGATGGAATAATAAAAAACAGTAATATATGTGGATGTTTATTTCACTTAATATAATTAGTTTTGATTAATCAATTAATTTACATTGCATCATTCAATAAAAGTAATTGATTATACCAATTAAGTCACCCAGCACTAGTCTTTAAGATACCAAAGTCAATACAAATTAAATATAAAATGTTAGAATAACACATAAAACTGTACCGTTTACTTACCCAGCTGTTATAAGTTGAAAGTACAAACGTAAAGAAGACGTTACCCTTCAGAAAATTCAATTCTGTCTGTTGTCCTTTTACACCACTGTTTTTTTTTTTTTGGTGCATGTTAAAAGTGTAACATTAACTTTTTTTAATCAGCAGTTGTTTTTATACTGCAGTGAATTACTGAAAAAAAATATACTTTTGATGCTAGTAGTTTATGCATTCTAGAATGATATGTCCAATTACTTAAGTTTAATAGCTACATTAGTTTCAGTTTGTTTCCACCCCCCATCCCAGTGGCACAGCAATATGTCTGCAGACTCACCCCCACAGTAAACCAGAATTTTATACCCTGAGTGAGCAAAGCACAGACAGCTCATTGTGTAACTCTGTAAACAAACGGTTTCAGTTTCAGAACAATTAATGTAATGTATTGACAGCAAAGGGTCCTTTAAAACCGTCATATCCACCCATAAGAAAAGTAAACATTTAAACATATAGATTGTTTAGGCAGAGTATTCATGATGAAACTTTGTAGAATGGACAGCAGTGGAGACACAAGTGTAGAGGACATTTCAAAAGTTTTCCACTTTTCTTCAGAAAACATTAGTCTGAAGATGAAAGGTGGAAGACTTTCAAAACGTCATCCTTTACACGTGTTGCCGTCCATTCTACAAAGTTTTGTGATATTCATAATTCTTCAGGAATTCATTTATTTCCATCTTAAACTCCTCATAAGGTACCAGCCAATGACAACTCATTCTGGTTGAGGAAAGTAGCACATAACTTGAGCGTAGCTTCCAGATCTTGAGAATACAGTACAAAGAAATTGGGAAGTTTTTGTCCTGTCATTAATCCAGACAGTCTTGTAAAGTTTTATCCTTCTCTTCTCAAGTGAACATAGAATAAGAGATCTCAACCTTTATTCACATGATGAGTTCTGTCTTCAGAATCACCTTGGCAGCTTTCCTGTGAACCATTTCCAGTTAGTATTCTTTATTAAAGAAAGATAACAAAATTGTGCACAGTAGTTTAAGTGAGATCCAATAGTGACTTACATAAAGATATAATTTAGTCAGTGTGTATGTAAATATATCCTAATGCTATACAAGTTACTTCTTTGATGGCTTCAGTGATATCCACCACTGTGTCAAGATCCTTATTTTCCATCACAATATTATTTGGGTTTCTATCTATATTAACCGTCCGATCGAAGTTATGGTAACAAGTAACATCCTTGAGAAGCATAACACATTTCTTTTTGGTGAATCTACCCTGATATTTAACTCTGGTATCACGTTTTGCTAAGTTACTTTGTAAAGATTTTTTATTAGCTTCTGAAGTTTTTTCCACTACAAAAATAAGACTAACTAGCTTCTAGTTATTAGAGCAACTCTTAGCATGTTAGGCCTATACAAAACTAACAAACAAGTAAACATTTGCAAAACAATTTCACTTAATTCTGTGAAAGAATCCTTACATACCTACGAGAAGTGAATTGTGAGATATGTAAACATTTAAGTACAATCTCTTTGTTTGTTTGTTTTTTTTAATTTCGCGCAAAGCTACTCGATACTCGAGGGCTATCTGTGCTAGCCGTCCCTAATTTAGCAGTGTAAGACCAGAGGGAAGGCAGCTAGTCATCACCACCCACTGCCAATTCTTGGGCTACTCTTTTACCAACTAATAGTAGGATTGACCATCACTTTATAATGACCCCATGGCTGAAAGGGCAAGCATGTTTGGTGCAACTGGGATTTGAACCCACGACCCTCAGATTATGAGTCAAATGCCTTAACCCACCTGGCTGTGCTGGGCCATTTAAGTGCAAAGAATAATGCAATGATAGTGTTCCCCCCACCCCTTGTGGCAGAATATAGGGTTCAGGTGTGAATGATGTACATAGCAGATATTGCAATCTGGCTTTGCTGTAAAATAAACGAACACAAGAATAAATGAAAATATATTACTTTATACAAAAATGTGAATTTTTTTTTTTCTGTTTATTAAGAAATGTAAGTGTTATTGTAAATGATTTGTTTCACTTCCCATTTTTGTGAAAGGTACCCTCCTGAAGCTGTGAAATCATGGATATTTGATTCAGCATGTGATGTGTGGGCTTTTGGTGTTACACTGTGGGAAATGTTTAGTTATGGAGAAGAACCGTGGCCAGGTTTTACATGGGACCAGGTAATATTGTCTAATAGCAGCTTTAAGATAGGATGTTGTTTAATTAATCTATGAATACAAGTTTGAGAATTAATAAATTCATTAGGAGGGAAAATTTAAAACAGTTTTCACATGAGAGTTATTATTTAATAAATGTTGCACATTCGGTATTGATTCATGTTTTATTTATTGGTAACTGCGTTTTTGTTCTTTTCATGATATAAATAGATAAAAATGATTTTTATTTTATAGATATATTTTGTATCGGCTACTTTAAGAACCCTTACTTCATTTTTATTGTTAAGTTAAATAATAGTTTTGAATGATGATTTTCAAAGATGCGTGCTTCATTTGATAGTTTCTAAGAGCTTTAGATTTGTTTTATGGATAATGTTACAACATCTTTACTTGGTCGACCAATTTATCAAAAAGTTCTATGTTTGGAATTGTTTTACTTAGTGACTGACCAGAGGTGGAGGTTTCAAATAAATTTTAGAACTAAAATTATTTAAAAATGCATCAAACAAGTAAATATTAACATGGTTCAATAAAACTGTCAATGAAAATAATCAAGTTTAGGGCATGTTTTTTGAATTCAAATTAATAATTTATATGTTAGATACTTGATTCCATTGATGCACCTAAGTACGAGCGACTAGAGCAGCCAAGCCACTGCCCTAAGACTTACTTCTCACTCATGCTAAAGTGCTGGGAACACGAACCTGCTGACAGACCATCTTTTGCTGATTTGTATCAACTTATATTAAAAGTAGGTACATGTAAATTAATACTGTTAAAGGAATTAATTATTCTTTCTAAATGTTTGTTCAAAGCTACAGAAATGGGTATCTATCTGTGCACATGTTCGAATGTCCAATAAAAAGTGCACTTTCAAATGCAGTAACTGGTAATTATATGTTTTTGTTGTTTTTAAATACTGTGATCTATATAAATGGACTAGATGATGAAAGTATTGCTGAATAGTTGTGGCAGTTTTTGTTCTCATTTTCTGTTCTTTAAAACTGAGAACAGAGTGTATAAAGTATTAGGTTTAAAAACACAAGAATGTAGTTACACTAATGTTCTCTCATAAACAAAACAAAAATAATTTTAATAACATTTCTAATAGGTCTACCACAAATATTTTTGTAAACCCATTTTGTCAGGTTGGGCTCTATGAGCTATAGTAAAATATTATTATATTTGATTGAGAACAGTTTTTTAGATATAAAACAGCAGTGAACGTAATAGCAGCTGTTAACAGAATAAGTTAGCCTTAGACATACCAAAACATATATTGTTCAGATGTTTAATTTTTATATTCCAAGTCAAAAATGGAGCAAGTGAGAGTTGTAAGAGGACCCACTGAACCAGAGTCAGGCAAGACTTCGAAAGCTTGGTTGAAATACAAGTTAGAAGACGTCATTACCATTTTAGACAGGAGGTTAGCAATCTATTAACTAGATATTTTTTAAATATAGTTTAAGATAAAATAAGTATATAACTTGAAAGTAATTAGAGACTTATTTGATGTAATAGCTCTATTGTTTTAGGTTTTAATATCTCTTCACCAATGGTCATTGTGTACAATCATCAGGCTAACATTAATCAACCAGTTTTTTCTTTTTTATTTATTATAAAAGTGGGCACTTACTCTTATTAAAGTTTTGTATGTAGGTTATCAGAGACAGTAAGTTAACTGTGTAAATAATTTGAACTTTGACATGATTTAGTTAAATGTCTTTCAGCATTTCCTCTGAATTCATTCTGGTAAATTTAGAAATGATTCTGTCTCAGAATTGGTTCATCTTCAGGGAAGTGGATAGAAGGAATGACTAGTGTTTATCATTTATGAGATGTTACATTCTGCTTTGATGAATGAGTTTTCATTGTCATTTGTATTTATGTTCTTTTAATATGTTGATTAAAGTAAAATAATCAGCACTGCATAATTTGTGCTTCACCACACTACATGAGGTTCAAAAGATCCATTGTTAAATTGCTTGTATCAATATCTACTTCTACTTGTTTTGTATTTTTATTAAACTTCTGTCAGTGTAGACCTGGTAATAAAAACATGTTTTATGTACAGCATATGTTCATTAGTTTCTGTTTGGCAGTTCAAGAGTGCTGTTGTCTTTTTCATCAAAGGTTAGATTGAAAATATAATCTTTGATGTAGAAGCCGAATCCATTCTTTGATTGGCTGTACCCTGTGCTGAGGACTGCAGTTTCAACTGTTTAAGGTTCATATGCACAGCTTGGGTCAGTAAACCAAGGAAATGCAGCTTGGCATCTTGTAGTCTATTTGTTTATCAAAGAGTTATGAAGTTACTTATTGCTTTTTAATTCACTGTACATAACTCTAGATGAGTAAAAAAATTGCAGCCACAATACAAACATCAGGACACATTTTATAAGATGAGTCACGATCTAATGTGCCCTCGTAGTGTTGGAAGTGTGTATTGTGGTTGGAATTTGTTGTTGTTTTTTTCTCATGAATTTACATTTAAGTGTACTTCATCTAAGGTTTGTATATATTGGATAAGATTCTTCTATCCTCCTTATAATGTATTCTTTCCTTTTAATTTTTAGCTGTTACATGTTATAGATTTCTTTTTCGCCTAAGTTAAAACCAAAAGTTACTATCACATGTTCAAATTTACATTTTCATGTGCAGTAAATACAATTTTTACATCCATTTGTTTATTTAACTGTGTTGTTAAATGCCTTGTGTGTATGTCATTACAGGCCATTACCAAATTGTTACAATGTATGCAAAGGTGTATTGAGTAATGGAGAGGTGGGTCTCTTTCATCCAGATGATACAGTTCCTTTCGATGGCCAAACTACATCTCCACGTAGCTTCAATAGTAGTGATGGCAAAAATGGAGTGAGACGCAGGTAATAATAAGGAATAGAAGTAGAGAATGAATCGGAAAATTACATTTGATTGGAAGGTTTTGTTTACTTCGTAAAAAAAAGACCTGTTTTTATCACTGCTTACCACTGAATCATCATCATTGTTGATTATTAGGGCAGTTTGACCTAGTGGTTAGTATGTTAGACTTTCAATCAAAGGGTCCAGAGCACTAAACATAATACAACACTCGGACCTTTCAGACGTGGACATGACATAAAAGTGACATTTACCCCTGTTATTTGACTCAAAGAACCAGGCAATGCCTTTTTAGCTATTAGTACCTTTCACATGGCTACTAGCTTGAAATTGAGGATGGGTGTATCTGAATTTGAGTGCACTTTGACCTGGCTGCCTGTTACATGTGGACATAATGTACCATTCATACATAGTATTGCAATTCTTTAATTATTATTTTTAACTTACCAGTTGAAACCTGCTACTATAGCTAATATTAAACTCAATCATACATCTGAGAGAGGTTTCCTTTATGGATGGAAACACAAGTTACCTAGATAAATTCTAAAACACAATAACTGTAACTTTTACAGTAGACATACGCTGATTTTAATAATTAGTGTTTTGACCTATGTAGCATTGAGGCCTCCTCTAGTAAGATTTACGTCTCTCTTGTGTAGTATTAAAGGTGCCATTATTGCATTTTTCAATCAAGTATTCAATTCATTGTGTCTCTCAGAAATTAAATATTAATTCAGTTTGTAGATAATTACAAGAGATTACCTTGTATCTTTTTTGTTCTTTGTTTACAGGTATCAGCACAAAATGTTTTCATGCTTAACAAAAAAAACCATCGACATACGTTATTTACAACTTATCTTTTTATCATACTGTTCAAGTTTTGCCCTCATTCATTCCTTTTGCATTTCTTCCATGTTCTAATATTTCCCAGCCAAGTCTTGCAATAAATAATTTTGTTTTCCTTAAGTTCATTTAATCTCCACTTACACTGTCTTCTTCTTTGAACATCTTCTAGCCCTGTGTGTACAAGAAGCTAACACATTTGTGTTTGGTAAAGTAGGCTTAACTGCTGAATCATGAGGAATACGGTTGAACTGGGATGTATCAAAGTTTTGTGCTTCTGACAGCTTTATTTTTAAGTTGCATATTGCTTAACGTCTAAGAGACCAAACAAAATGGTAAATTTATAAATTGCAGAGTATTTTTAATTAATTAAAGTCCTTTTTAAGTTTTACGTGATTGCAGACTTAATATATGATGCAGGGCTGAACAGGATTAATTATATTCTGGAGACGACACAGCTAATTACAGAGATGCCAACTATTTCAAATGACTGAGCGTAATGATTGTAAACGGAGCCCTTTTATAGTTTTAGTCCTTTTAGAATTGCCAGAAACAAGACAATCTGGTGAATGAGGCCTCTTTTTTTCCGTCTTGTGAACGATCACATTGGTGTTTCTATGCCGCTTATAAAACGAGAAATACCCATCTATGTGAGCACTGATTGGCTGACAAGCACTGATGACATAACTATGGATTCCCCCGCGTACCCAGTATGGAGAAGCACCGCACTCAAACTGTTGGTAGATGTTGGAGATACAAATATTTTTTTATTATTTCAAGCACAAACATGATTATTCCCAGTAGCCATTTGGACTATGTCTTTTATTTATCATCAAAATTTATTTGTATCTTGCTAGAAATTTTCTTTTCACCCCTTTCAAGCCCTGGGGGAACAATATATCACTATTGTATAGGCCTATATAATATATAATAATTTGGGAGTTGCAACAAGTCGTAATATTTGTCTGTATGAGGGTATAGTCGTAATGATTACGCTCAAATTGTAATGTTTAAATAGAAGAAAACCTCGGTGAAACACAACCACGACTTAAGAAAAATTGTAGTTAGGATGAAACAGAAATATTCTGATGATTTGCAGTTTACATTGTCCTGTACATTTAATTTACTTATTAAGAATACAAATAACTGGTGAATCTGTTCTTAACAAAGTAATGAATACAGCATTCTAATGCTCAAACTCCCATCTTTATGGATTCAAGTACCATTTTCTGGAATTCAGAAAGACGCACCAGTGAATCAACATTCATTATCATTGCTGTCTTATTTACCTAAACTATTTTTACACAGATTTTATTGTAATTGTACATGTCATAAAACTTTTATACACAAGTCATCCATACAAAGTTAATACCTGGCTGCTAACATTGAGAAATATAAAGTTTCAAACAATAATAACTCCATAGATCCAAAAGATTACTTTTCAGTGTGTGATAAAAGGAAAAATAAAGAATCCCTTGTTATTCTAGAAAATATAGTTTTATTTAAATCAAATGTTCTTGAAGTTTATATAAAATATTTCAGAGTAACTTGAGTTCTCATAATAAGGTGGACTTCACGTGAGAATGTGTAAACATAATTGTTGTGAAATTGAAAGTTAATATAAGAACACATGAAATACGTTGCACTAATTAAGTATGAACAGTAGTAATTAAAATATATGATATAATATTTAATGATAGTTAATCAGTTTGTTATAAATGGAATAAATAATAATTTTATTCTAATATTTTACATGTTAATTTTGCTACAGATATGAACACTTGATGGATTCATTATTATGATGGGTTAGGTGTATTTGTATCAAAAACAAGTTTATTATATTGCACAATGAAAATGATTTATTTTGCATTCAGATTAACTCCAGATATGATTTCACGACCTCAAGGGGATCTTAAACACACTGTTCATGTTGGAGTGGATGGCACGTTTTTTGGAGACATTTCATTTCTTGGAAACAAGTACAGTCAGCTTCCGAAACGAATGTCAAAATATCGTGAGTACATCTGAAACTTCAAATGCAGTACGATAACTACTTTAATCTGTACACACTTTCAAGAGCCGGAAATATTAGAAGCTTCTTCTAATTAATAAGAATAGTTATTTTTTTAATTTAGAGATTCCAAATTAGTAGTGAAAAAGAGTTGCTTTTTTAAACTTTGATTAGGTATAGCTGGTATTTAGTATGCTGAATTATAAAATTAAAGGCCATGCTTTGTGTTTCCTTTTGCTACAATATTGTGTTCCACACTTTATCATGAGTACGTTATGAGAATTATTGTCATATCTCGCTATTTGATTAACTTTTTTATGACAGCCCCAGTATAACATACACAAGTTTGTCTACACGTTTGCACACATTAAGTATTTGAACTATAACTTTTGACACACCATGTATTTCTTCACAAAATTTGGTAGACGTTTAGTAAAGATAGCAAGTATTTTGTACACAAAAAATTATATATTTACTGAAATATTTTTATTAAAGATTTGTTTGAAAATGTTAAGCCTGTTTCGTTGCCAGTCTCAATGCAAAGTGATGTGCTATGATTAAAAAAAAACTTTGTCCCAAAAGTCTAAAATATTTGTGTACTCTCTAAAACCTCTTAAACACATTTCAAACATTTGTTTTCAGTAAGACTACATTTTGTACAATTTTCTGTACTCTAACTATGTGTGGATTTCTGTTCCTCAACCAACTTTATAACTCTTATAAAAAAAGAAATAAATAATATTATTTTCATGCTAGAATGACTACATATTATAACATGAAAATATAAATGTTTAGTTTAAGTAACTTAAGTCTCATAACTCTGTATTTATTTTTTGTTCTATTGATCTTTCTAGCTAGCATTACATAACATGTATTAACGTGATGCATGTGCACTCATTGCGTATCCAATATTATAGAACTGATCTTTGGTCTTTACAAAGTGACCCTGTCTTGATTGTGTTATAGTGGACTAGTATTTTGTAATATACAATAACATTTCAATTATTGTACATTATATATGTATTTAAGTTATTACTATTTAGAAATAAATTATTAAACTTATTTTCATTAAAATATAGAAAAGTAAACCACGCGGTTCTCTTCCAGCTACCATCTTTGAACTCGGTTACTGCTTGATGATAGGTTGCTGCTCCTTTTAAAATTCCACACATGAAGGATATGACATTAATTTTTTTAAGGTTTTCTATATACATATATATACACGTGCGCGCGCACCCCCCCCAAAAAAAAAAAAAAAAAAAAACAAAACAAAAACACCACCAACAACAAACAAACAAACAAGAAAAAAACAACCAACCAAAGAAGTCCACTGAACAGTCTTAAGCTTGGTAACTAAAGTGTACGTAGATTTTAATACATGACACTTGGAGCAGCATGAAGACACAACCTATCATCATGAAAACATGGTTCAAAAGATCATGGTACCCTTGTCATAGACTAAAATGGCTGAGAAACAACTAGGGGAACATACTAGAACAATCTAGAACATGTAGATTGATTATTAATATGTCATATATTGAAGTAAGTGTATATAAAGGACCATTTTCTAAACTGGAAAGAGGTGAACAGTGTGTGATTCAGCACATAGACCATATCTCAGCAAAATATTTATGTCAAAATACTAATTTTAAACATTGCTGCATTCAACATACCACATGACTCACTAAAATCTATATTTAGATGTGTTTTTTTAATATTTACTGTTAAATTAAAACCTTAATGCACCTATATTGTTAAAGTTTGAATTATAATCTACAATTTAATACAAGACATATATTCATAAAACAATAGTTAATAAAATTTTGAATGCAAGTCAACAAACACCCTTTTGTGACCTGTCTCCTCCAAAGGGTTAGTATAACTGAAGAATTGGTGTGATTGTGGGTGCTGTTGATTGTCTGTTTCTTCAAGTTTATTAGTTTAAAATTAGGGACAGCTTTGCACAAGTATATGAAACAAGGAAAAAAAAAGTTATTTAACAATAATATCACAAACAATACCCTGTTACATGTTGTTTTTCACAAATGTTATGCAAGTTAAACGTGTTATGAGTGGTACTATTTTTTGGCAAGAAACTACCTAAACCAAAATGTAATAAAGAAAATTGTTAAGCAAATGATAATTGGCTTGTCATAGTTTCAAAAGATAAGCCCTAGGATATGAAATAATCAACTTACAACAATGAACATAGCTTGTATGTCAGTGTTGATGGATACAACCAAAACTCCTGTACCCTTTAGTGAATGAAACCAGAAACAAACATTTATTAAAATTTTTAAGCTTTGGATATTTAAGATTCAGACAATTACAAAAATAACTGTGGTATGTACTAAAACTGTTTCTTTATAATATAGAACCTAATTTTAAATAAAAGTACTCATTTCATAACAAGAACACAACTTTCACTAGGATTATACATGAGGGTTTCATTCTGTCTTTATTGATTTCATTCTTAAATGAATAGGAATTTTGTGAAAAATAAATAATAATAAAAACATTATTTTATTCAAATAAACAGGACCACTTTCAATGTGTAAAATTATTACAGTTTATGACTGTAACAGTTACGAAAATTAAGAGCTCTGCACATTCAATTATGTCCACGCTGTCTTACCGAGGTAGATATTTCAGGTTAAATTAGTCGATCAGAAAAATTTGATGCACAAGTATGAACTTCATCTATCCTTTAGGCTTAATAGATAAAGTGATCTCTTAATCAGTAATTTTTTTTAAGAATGTTTCGAAATATGATGTGGTTAGGTGATCAGCCATCTATATAGTTTAGAATTCATGCCAAAGCAGTCACAAAATCAATATTTTTAGTGTTTTATATATGTAAAAATGGCTCGTTTGGGTTGAGAAAATATTTTACATAGAGGAGCGAAGAAGATCAAAACGTTGTTTCTCGACATCGCTGATTTAGTGTTTTATTGCACAATTCTTTCCTTTCTCGACCACTGATTTAGTGTTTTATTGCATAATTCTTTCCTAAGCGTAGTTTTTCCAAAGAGGTGTTAAATATCTTGAAGTTGGTATCTTTTGAACTTTCTGACAAGAATAATCAAAACTGACGTGAGGGACGTTTTATTAAAATGTCCAGATTTGTTTCTTTTATAAATTACAATTTTCTAAGTCTGGTAAAAAGGTAGAGTTAAAAAAAAACATTGAAACAGCTGTTATAAACTGTTATATTTTTGGTAAACACTTGTGAAACCTGAGATAGATAAAGTATTAAATTTGAAATTATAAGAATAGTTTGAGATTTTAAAAAAGAAGTATTCTTTCATTTTTCCTTTTAACTGTCAGATGCTACTGTTATAGTTGACTTTCTCTCTTCTTTTAAATATCTGTACATATGTATGTTGCTTTTATGAGTAATTTTGTCTGTCTTTTTCCTTTTAAAGTATCTGTGTAGTGCTATTATGATTACTGTATCTTTCCTTTTATCTGTGATTACATTTTACTTTTGATGAAAATTTAGAGAGTTCTAAAGCAGATGAAGTTGATGGTGAATCATCTCCAAAGAAAAGTCAGCTGAATGAGTCATCCACTGAAAACCCCAGTAAGTACTGTGGGTGTTTTTGTTTGCCACTTGTCTGGTTGATGATGCATTCAAGGAACAGTCACAGCATAACTGTAGCACATCTTGTGCTTTGTGACTCCTTTTAAAAATAATTAATTAAGAACAATATTTTAATTTGTGCTTTAAAATAAAGAATAAATACAAGATAAGGAAATTAGAAAAGTGAATAAATTTACTTTTATAAAAACTTCTGATGAACAAGATTAAAACGTAATGATTGCAAAGATCAAATCTTGACTTTATACTTTGTGGTTTGTGCTGATGTTTGAACTGAAAAATAACTCTTGTCAAATATTGAAATCCTGTGTGGCAAAAGACTTTAAAACACAGTACTTCTGTTTGTAATAAACTCCTAAACCTTAGTTTTCTGATAATAAACTAATTCATCTCACATGGTAATTTGGAAGCAATGATCAATGTCCTATTTTTAACAGTATTTTAGTGTTAACAGACAAACTTAACTAGTTAAAATATGTTATGTAACAACCATCACAGTCTTCAGAAAATAAGAAAGTTTAAGGTATCATAAGCATTAAGCTGTAATTACATTCCAAATTTAAAAATGTGGTGGTAACCAAGGGGTAAAAATGGCAGTGGTACTGTAGGATTAAAAATACTCGTTTAACATTAGATATTTTATCAAGATTCAGTGCAATTATCTGGTAATAAGTAGGCACTAAACATCTTTAATGTTCTGATGGTCTGGTAAACATCAGTTATCTGGTTATAGATAGACACTGAATGTCTCAATGTGCTGGTGGTCTGGTAAACATCAGTTATATGGTGGCAGGTAGGCACTGGGTGTCTCAGGAATGTTCTGATGGTCTGGTAAACATCAGTTATATGGTGGCAGGTAGGCACTGGGTGTCTCAGGAATGTTCTGATGGTTTTGGTAAACATCAGTTATATGGTGGCAGGTAGGCATGGTCTGGTAAACATGTTATATGGTGTAGGCACTGGGTGTCTCAGGAATGTTCTGATGGTCTGGTAAACATCAGTTATATGGTGGCAGGTAGGCACTGGGTGTCTCAGGAATGTTCTGATGGTCTGGTAAACATCAGTTATATGGTGGCAGGTAGGCACTGGGTGTCTCAGGAATGTTCTGATGTTCTGGGTCTGGTTACATCAGTTATATGGTGGCAGGTAGGCACTGGGTGTCTCAGGAATGTTCTGATGGTCTGGTAAACATCAGTTATATGGTGGCAGGTAGGCACTGGGTGTCTCAGGAATGTTCTGATGTCTGGTAAACATGGTGGCAGGTAGGCACTGGGTGTCTCAGGAATGTTCTGATGGTCTGGTAAACATCAGTTATATGGTGGCAGGTAGGCACTGGGTGTCTCAGGAATGTTCTGATGGTCTGGTTAGCATCAGTTATTTGGTGATAGATATGCACTGAATGTCTCAGGACTGTGCTGGTAGTCTGGTAAATATAACTTATTTGATGTGTTGGTCATGTAGTAGTAAGTAGTTACTAAATGTATGTCGCATATGCTAGCAATCCAGTAAATACAGTGGTTGTCTGGTGAAGTAGTTATTAAATGTCTGAGACATGTGCTGGTGGTCTGGTAAATATCAAGAGCCATACAAGAAAACATTGAGTATTCCAGATTGAGTAGCTAGGAAGTGCCTGTCTCTGTCCTCTGGTGGTAGTTAGGGAATAGTCATTTATCAATGACCAGGTGAATTTGTACATTTGATTTTAAAAAGCTCTTATGTTCAAAATATTCATCATTTAAAAACTAGTATAAATGTAAGGTGTTCAGCCTTACCATAAGTTTACATGTAGTTTTTAACAGAAGTTTAACTCTACTAGAAGTAAATAATGTAGATCAATGGTCTAATATCATTCATGTCACCTGGAGTGTAATTCTTACATATAGCAAATGCTACTTTTACGTTTATTTAAGTAGATGTAAATTCTTAAATGACTTGATTGCTTTTAGTTATCAGTACAATATCAAGATGAGTGAAAAATATTTGTTTTATTATTGTACTGAGTCAAGTCCCTAAATTGTCTATGAATGAGGGCTATAGGCACCGAATGTCTCAATGTGTTGGTGGTCTGATAAACATCAGTTATTTGAAATGTGTATTGGAGTCTTTTTGAACTAATAATTTTATAACCTGATCAGTTAACTTGATTTCATATGGTTTTATAAGTTAGTGAATGTTTTGAAAGTTATTGCTTTAATTTTAGTACAGTTGTCACACATTTATCTCAGATTTTGTGTTTAGTTTTATCGTCCCATCTGAACTTCTTGCTCAGATCTTTGTCAAGTGCTAGTTGCTTGAAAACCCTTCATACTCTCATTATGGATGCATGAAGTTCGTTGAATAATCAATCATAAGTAGTGAAATTTTATTGATTGAAAACATCAGTATATATTGAGGGCTAGTTTTCTCTTTACTGTTGTTTGTTCAGTTTCCTGATATGTGACTGACTTTATGATCGTATATGAACACACTTGTTGAACATCTAATGAATGACAGATTCTTCCAGCATGTTAAAACATTCCTGATTCTCTGTGAGAATGTTTGTAGGTAAAGGTCTTGTTATTAGCTGTGCTAGTGATTTGATATCATATTGTAAAGACCTTCTGGTGAAATTGGCAACACAATTTTCTTATTTTCAGTTAAGTCACATAAAAACTTTCTGGGAAGTGATTCGATTGAAGCATTAATTGTTGGTTTTTGAAATGTTAGTTCTAGTTATAAGTCATGTTTAGGTTAAAGCATTTTGTGTAGAATGTTTTTAAAGTTATTGCTTTAATTTTAGTACAGTTGTTACACATTTGTCTCAGGTTTTTTTGCTCAGTTTTATCGTTCCATCTGAGTTTGATTGATATAAGACAACGAGCATTGGTTTTTATAGGAGATGAAAATCTTTTCTTATGTATCTCTGCTCGTTCTAATCACCTGCTTGCACTAAATTTATTGGTGATGAATGTTGTATTTCTCATTTTCCAGTAGTTCTTGTCCTGATGTTTTCCAGGCAATGGCTAATGCCTTGGTTCTCACTTTCATTTCCCACCAGTTCTGAGAAGATAAATTATAATGTTTTTGATTTTCAGTATGTGTCAGCCCATAGTTTAAACACTTGATAATTGTTTCAGGTCTCACTGGGCTAGCTGAAAGTCCAAGTAAAGATAAGGAAATCAGTGACGTCTCTTCCCTTGATGAAAATTTCGATTTTGAAGTGAGTTTTGGTTTTGTTAATATTTGAGTTTTTTTTAAGTTGTTTTTTATTATAGTAATAATGAGATTTCACATTTTTATTAGTAACATTAATATTTTTATATACCTTACTAGACAGAATTTTAATTACCATAGCAAACCTAAGATAGTTCTTTAAAAATTACAACAGTATATTGTTTAATATATGCTTTAGACCTGTTGAATAGGTTTACACATACTTGTTACTATTAGTTTAAATTGTGATAGTTTGAATTAGACACAGTTAACACTTGCCCATAATTTTTCTATTAAATGAAAACTAAAAGAATTCAAGGGGTAATTTTGAAATTGGAAGAGCTCTTTAGATATAAAATGGTATACAAGACTTTTTTCAACCCCCAAATTTGTTCTCGTATACAATATAAAAATGTGTGTGTGTATGTGTGTATCTCTTAGAAAGCAGTAAATAAAAATTCTGTTGATTATTTTTGACACTCTTTGATGTAATTTATGTTCATGGGAAGAAATCAATTATGTTGATTATTCAGCTTTTCTGGAGGTGTATGTTAGTCGATGGCCCAACTTATGTTGTGCTAGTCTGTTTGTCTTGCATATATTATTAAGGAGATAAACTATTCGGTATCACGTACGCTCTTGGTTGAAACGGTGGTATTCAGAAGCGAGCTTGGCTTATCATGGCAGTAAAAGTAATGCAGCTGTCTCATGTTTTGAACATCATTGACTTGTTCAAATAAACAACATAATTACAAGTTATGCCTTATCTATGCAGATAACGGTTTATTTTTTTAGTCCAGATCTAAACAACCTAAAAAAGTTTGTTGGTTGACCTTTGACAGTAACAAAATAGATAATTTGAAATTTACTCTATATGTTTTTATATTCATATTAGCAAGCTTTTGATAGGTGTATTGGAGCCTTTTTGAACTAATAATTTATAACCTGATCAGTTAACTTGATTTCATATGGTTTTATAAATTAGTGAATCTATAATTTACTCATTTCATTTATTGTTATAAAGATTTATGTATCAATGAATCTATTATTTGTATTGTGTTTTCATGTTCACTTTTTTGTGTTTAATCTGGCTTTCACTGCTGACTTAAATGGAAGAGTGGAGCATTGCCATATTTAAAAACACAATACATACTTCCACTGTAGCAGTTTTCAAACTTTAGGTACATTGCCTAGAAATGCTTAAACCATAGATTAGTAACACCTGCTCACTTTAATTTGACAAAAGATAATCTTAACAACTGATACATTTCACATTAATTTTGTGCAGTGAAAAGTTTTTATCTAACAGTTAGGATTTGTAAGCTCTTTCTTCCTGTACTGCCTAAACCAGAGTCTACAGCTAACTATTCATTGTTTTCTAGAAATTTTCATTATGTACAAAGTATTACAGATTGTTATTTTCTACATTGTGTTTCTTTATAATTTCGTGGTCAAAACAAGCCTTGAGTAGAATACAAATGATGCTTATATTAAAAGAACTCTAGAGTAAAGGCTGTAATGTGGGATATTAGAAGTGCCTGTAGTAGTAGAACCCATGTTGCAGTGGGGATACACTATCGATCTTAACCTCTGTTTTAATACATGCAGCATTTTTGTTGTACTTGTTGAGGTTTATTTTGATAAATAAAACTTTTTTTTATCCATCTTGGGTTTGGTCTTGCTGTTTTTAAGTCTTCCTTTTCATGTTAATATTTACTTAACTGTTAAAATAATGTTTTATATACAATTCTCATAAACAGTAATATAAAAGTTATAAGCTTTCTTATTTCTCAACATTTATCTTGCTTTTCTGGAGTATTCAGTTCTGTCCTTCCTGTTTATAATGGAATATTTTTTGCAGTAAACTTGTGTTGGTTTTTGTCAAAAAACATATCTAATCTAAATTTATTATGTACTTTTCACCCTTAGATTTAATTAAAAATTGTGATAAACTCTAATAAGCTCATTTACGTAGTGCTTTAATAGGCAGACCACTGGTAAAGATATTGTGCTCGTACGTGAAGACCCAATGAGAGGTCAGTTGAAACCATACACCAGTCATGCTTTTGTAATATAACATCTCGTAATAAATATTATCTTTAGTAATAAAGAATCACTAATTGATGTGTAATATATTAAACTCCCAATTTCATTTCAAATATATTCATTCTGAATCAGATAAGAATAGATATAGATTGTCCACTGCACAGATCTCTGATCAAGTTTTGTGCCTTAAGTATAGACATATGCCTTTACAGGATAGCTGTTTTTATTTGTTTACCAAATGTAATTGATTAGAAGCATTTAGGTCTGATAATGTTTTACTGCACACGTGCATTATACTTGGCTTATCAGCAGACTTGTACTCAAGTTGATAATTTTGCCTGGGAGAGAAAAACAAACAAACTTTAACCTTTTCTTGTTATTGAGACGCTACAAAATTGTATGTTGTTGCTAAAGGTAATTCACATGTTGTAAGCCCCCTTGTCTGTTATAAAGCATGCTTTTACAATGCCTCGAGTAGGTAGAAGTTTGAAAAGTAATTTCAAAGATTTGAAATTATCTTGGTTAACTCGTTTCTGGTTGAATAAGAAAGTAAGTCATATTCTTCATAGATGTGCAACTAGTGCACTTTAATTCTGTTCCTAGTGTATTATTTATTTATTATTGGAATTAGTTTTATTTATTGATTTAAAGAGAGAAAAAGGTGGATGAAAACTTTATTCAGAAATTCTGTCTGTGTTTCAATTAAACCACTCTAGTTACATGAACATTGTAGTTCCAACTTTTACCCAGTGAAACATGTTTTTTCTCTGAATTTTGTTAAAAGGTCAGAGTGCATACGATTGAAGCAAGAGCTGTATTTTTAACTTTCATAACATTAGCAAACCTTTTGATGCCTGAAAAGCGTTTGAATTACTGTTATATCCAGGCTTAACTGTAGCATTTTTAAAACTTTAGGTACATTGCCTTCAAATACTTAAACCATAGATAGTAATGGCTATTCACTTTAATTTGAAACCTCACCATACATACATGCACTGCTAGATACCTGTTAATAGGAATAGCATGTCTTATTACTCTTACATTATTATTTGTATGTGTGTGTGTATATATATATATGTGTGTGTGTGTGTGTGTGTGTGTGTACAGTGCAGGATTTGTTAAGTAATACATTTTCTCCCAACTTCTCAACTAATGTCTTTTGAACAGATGTTGAAACAAGAACATTATATAATTTTAAGAAGTTAATTACAAATGTTTTGTAATTTAATAGGAATAGCATGTGTCATTACATTATTATTTGTATGTGTCCATCTATATATACATAGGTAATTTATATACAGTATTAAAAATGTTCTTTGTAAATCTAGGTTCCAGATTTAGGCCCATCATTGATGGATGAATTTCTGAAGGCTCTAGGCTGTACAAATTCTGAAGAACTTTTTTACTGTAATGTGGATGGTGCAGCAGGACGTGAGAATATTTTTGAGAGCTTGGATGAAACTGGTCAAAATTCAAATGTGGATGTTTTATCTTCAGATATAGAGGTAATGGAGTTGCCTAAAGCTGCAAATGGAAACAAAATTAATGATAGTATGTTTGGAAGAGAAAGCAAGAGGAGTATTTCCTTGAAGAAACAGGAAAGTACAAAAAAGGAACCAAAACTCAAAACTATTTCAGCTTCAGATGCAGAGTCTTTAGAATCGGCCATAGCCATGGCCAAGAAGCTAGCTGAAGAAAGTACATTTGGCATTCATTCTGGCCCTCAAGATCCTGTTAGTCAAGAGAGTCCCAAATCTCCAACCTCACCTGTGAAAAAAAAGTTTTCTTTTAGGTTTAAAATTAGTCCTAAAGCTGAAAAAAGAAATTTCAGTTCTGAAACTGAATCCATTCAAGATTTAAAACTAAGTGATGAAGCTCAGGATGTATACCATTCTGTTGTTGATAATGGACAAGGGATAAAGTCCAGTGGATCTACTTCATCCAGTCCCATCCTTGAGCCAGTTACAACCCAGCCACAAGTATCTGCCATTTGTCATCAGTCTACTGTAACCATTCAAGATAATAATCACCATTATCAGTCCAGGAACAAAGACAATCAATTGGCATCAAGACTCTCCAAGAATAAAGATGTGTCAAATTTGGAAGAAACACCCGAGTCCAACCCCCTAAGAATGCTTCGAAAAGGAGGCCTCGTCCAGCCAAAAGTGCGTGGCAATAAACACCAAAGTACTCCCATTTCATCCAAAGGAGCGACATCGCGTACATTTGTGGGTTCCAGGTCTGTGGCTGGTGCACACGATGAGCACTCTAGTGTATTATCAGTTTCCCCTCCTCTTCCTCCTGTGAGATCCGCAGTATCATCATCACCAGCATCTAGTACATTACCAAAGCCACAGAGACACAATTCCTCTTTGGATGAACAAAGAGAAAGCAAAGCCAATAGCTCTCCTGTTAGCAGTTACTCAGAAAAAAAACCAAAGTTTCCATCCAATGAGGGTCCACCATTACCCCTTCCAAGATCAGGAGTCAGTATTTCGTCCCTTTCTAGACAGCATCAGCGCAAGCATCCCCTTATTGTCAACGAGGAAAATGAAATGAAACCATTGACCTCCTTATCTAAACAGCAATCACTTACAGAAGTTTCCAGATCAAGAAATGACAATTTTTCATATGGCAAACCTAATAAAGATGGCGATAGGAACTTTAACACAGTGACTGAAAATGCATTAGCTGATCCTAAAGATGAATCTACCCCTACCACACCAGAACCTCTGAAGACTTCAATAACCTATAGGTTTGTTGAACTAAAGGAAATTCAGAGATTTGATTAGTTTATTTTTGCTTATTTTGTTTTTTCTAATTAATAATTCAACATTTGAATCACATTGAAAAGCAAATCCAAGGCATCAGACTAATTTGAATGAATGGGGAAAGATGTTGGTGTCAAAAGCTCACATAAAGGCTATGCCTCTTTACTTTATTTTGTTAGATTTTTTTTTTTAAAGAAAGTTTTCAGGTATTCTCAGATTAACTACAGACAATTATCATGTTAAAGGTTTTTTTCTTCCAAGTATAACATTTGAAGTTTTGTTTTAAGGGTACAATGTTTTTGCTAGATACCTGTTTTGTTTTTATCATCAACCATCAATCACAATAATCATAAGAAAATGGAGAGAGAGAGAGAGAATATTAGGAATTATTAAGTATATTTTATGATGGTAAGTTTTTATTTAAGCCTTCAAACATAGGTTTTATTTTTCTGTTATTCTGTGTATCTAGTATAGTTAGAGTTTGAAATATTTAGAGCTCTTGCAAGACTTAGATTAAACCATATGCTTTGTATTGAACGTAAATGTACTCATTTTTTTTCTATTTTCTTATGTGTAAAAAGTTGTTTGTCTCGAAGATCCTTTATATTGTGGTGTTTCTCTTTTGGCCTATTGCTTTAATGAATGATGAGGATCAGATGTTGCTCTGTTAGATCTATATGTAATAAGTCAGTGTCTGTAGTTAATTACAATTTTAAAATATAAGTATGGCTGTTGATGAATTTTACGCAAATAGCTTTGTGTAAAATTCATCAAGAGGGCTTCCTGTATTAGTCCTCTTTAATTTTGAAATGATAGACTACAGGGAAGTATAGTATTGAATGCCATCCACCACCAACTCCTAGGCTGCTGGTACTAAACATTGGTCATTACGTTTTAATGGTCCTGCAGGTGAAAAGGATAGCATGTTTGGTGGAAAGTTTTAGTCATGTGAATTGAGCACTCTAAACCACTAAGCCTTAAAATATAAGTTAGGTTGTATATATATACTATTTTTAATAGGTTAAAATGCAAAATTTTAACTCCTATTTATATATTTCTAGGGATAATCTGAGCAAAAAATTTTTGTAAGCAAAATATAAGAAATGGAGAAAATTAACAAAACCGTGTGGTTCTTAACCTTATCCCAGTGTACAGAGAATTACCTGCATGTGAGATGGTGTATCTTATCACGTTGAATGGGAGCATATCTTATTGTATTGGATAGTAATATATCTTATCACATTGAATGTGAGCATACCTTTTCATCATAGAAAAATGGAAACACTTTGTTGTCATCATACTAGGTTAAAAACTCAGCTAATCGTTGTCATATCATGGGAGTTAATTTTCTTGGGGAGGTGAGAACTTACATCATTTTCATGATGTAAAATAAAATGAGAATACACCCTGTCATTGTGGTAGGGTAATACCATACCTAATCATCTGGTCAGTGGAGGAACAATACTCCTGATAAACAAGATGTGGTGAAATAAAGTTTTTGAAGTGGAACCTCCCTGATTCTTAATGATGCTTCCACATTAGTAGGATATGACAGGATAATATTGCATTGTAAACTTTAAATTCCTTGGCAGCAGAGCTTGAGATAGATAGATAGATATATACAGTAATATTTAATGGATATTATTTTGATATTAGATCCATCTTTTAAGTTAACATTTGGTTTTCCGTATGCAAGATTTTATTTATAGTTGCATAAATCAAGTAATGCAACTATTTGTTGCACCTAAACAGGTGTATGTTCTTATTCTTTGGTAAATATGTTTACAGGTGTATGTTCTTATTCTTTGGTAAATATGTGTACAGGTGTATGTTCTTATTCTTTGGTAAATATGTGTACAGGTGTATGTTCTTATTCTTTGGTAAATATGTTTACAGGTGTATGTTCTTATTCTTTGGTAAATATGTTTACAGGTGTATGTTCTTATTCTTTGGTAAATATGTTTACAGGTGTATGTTCTTATTCTTTGGTAAATATGTTTACAGGTGTATGTTCTTATTCTTTGGTAAATATGTTTACAGGTGTATGTTCTTATTCTTTGGTAAATATGTTTTTCCAAGAGCTTACATAAAAATTAAGTTCAGCTCTTGTTTTTTAATCATCAAAGAAATGACCAAATGCATAATAATGTTTATAGATATAATGTTTTTAAAAATGCTATTTTTGCTTATTTAGCAGACCTAATAATCAAATATCTCTTGTAAATGATTGAATGAACCACAGAACATAGTGTAAAATAAATTATAATGTTGTTGTTTTTCTTAACCTTTGTTTTTCACTTGCTTCTTTCAAAAACCTTTTGATGTTGTAATTCCACTTGTAGTTTAAGTTGTTCAAGCAGCTTTATATTTTATTTGGTGTGAATAATAGCACCTCGGACAGTCTATCAAATACATCGGGAGACTCTTCACCAGTAGAAATCCAAAGGACAGACAAGCATGTGAGCTGTGAAGATTTGATGGAATTTGCTCTCGACAAACCAAATGCTAAGAGGTGAGTATCCTGTGAATGATTTCCTGCACGTGCATGCAGGTGTGAGAAGATGTTGACTATTGATTGAAAAGGCTATGATCTCCCACTTAAGGATGCCAAGTCATTTACTAATTTACAGGTGCTGTGTGATGTTAAAATCTCAACACCTCTGCTGAGCTCTTTCCAACTTGCATCAGAGTACTCTTAAGGCCAGAATTTTATTGTATAGTGAATTTTTTTACACCCTACTTGCGACACATGAATAAAAATTTGAGATAATGAAAAAAATTCCCTTTTTAAGTGTGCCAGTGCTGTTGAAAGAACAAAATTGACAAGTTTATAAGTTAAAGATAAGCCAACTTCTGCAGGTTCGAAGTCAGTTGCTTACAGAAGGCTTACTTTTAACATGGTTTGTAATGTGCACTAATAGTTTGTATGTGAGCTCTTTTCATTGTTTAAAGAATGAAGCTGTAGTTAGAGTTTCTAGAGTTCTTCAATGTTTGCCTTATGTGATAGGGCAAGTCATATAGTTGTCTATCAATGCATATCTTGTATACAATACATCACTTCTGATATTTATATACTTGCACACAGAGTAATGGAAATAATTATTGGAGGATGCACACACAGGAGCTACAATCTGTAATGACAGATAGATTCTTAATTTATGAATGGTACTAAAACAATATCATGAATAACAAGTAAGTTTCACAACACTAGTATTTTATATATGTGTTGCAATACATGGATTATTACAACTTATTTTCTTGCTACCGTACAGTTTGTCAACATATACTGGTGGAATATTGTTCCACGTGTGCTTTATAAGTCCACAGAATTTGGCCAAGCTATTCAGTAGATAATTAACATTCTCCATTTTTACATGAATTTCAAGAATGTTCTTACTTAGGCTTTATGCAAGTTAAATGTGGTTGTAATTATTCCATTACTCACTACACTAAAGATATTGCTATACATGTTATTTCCTTGGGATAATTGGATTTCTGAAAAATTAATCTCCACTCAATAACAGAAAGGCATGATGGATCATACCTTTCCTCCTGTACTCTCACCAATCACAGTGCCTTCAGTTTTGTGTGGGTAGCTCTTACTTTCAGCTGATGTGTGGTTCCAAGCTTGTATTGACCTCCCACAATGCTTCACTGTAGACATTGCTCATTTACCATGATTCTTTACCATTGAGAAAACCTTAACGTGAACTTTGTCTGAAGAGCACGTATCTTCAACTTTGTTCATCTGACAGTCAGGGTTCATTACCCATTTCAACCTGTTAGTTTGGTTACCTGTTTTCAGCAACAGTTCATTTTCATGAGCTACACAACCATTGAGACTACTTCGTGTAATGTGTTGTTGATGTAACATCCACTCCTGTATTTACAACAAGATCCATACTTTACAATTGCTTATCTTGTGTAAAGCATACCCTAAAATCCACAACACATCACTTTTAAAAAATTCTGATTTTCTACCTATTATTAAGAAAACCAATTTCACATATTCTCATCAGAGTTTAAGGTACAGCTTCTAATGAATTAGTAATTTTGCTTGAATTTTTCACATGGAATACCTTTGCCTAATCAGAACTTTTTACTTCTACGTACTTATGTGGAATTTTAGGTACAACTGGACTCGCATCATTACTGTTTGGTATGGTGTGATTATCTATACTTTTAATATGCTTTATACTGGTGAGGCACTTTCTAATTGGTTGAAGATAACCACTCAGTTCAAACTCAATTTTTGGTTTTAGTTTTTGTAGTTATTTTAACTTTCTAAACAGGTGAAACTTCCACAGTATTTGCCTTTTATGCCCCCTTTTGCTTGTCATTTCCATAATTATTTCCAACAATGTTATAAACATTATATAAGCTATTTTTAAAGCAACAAACGGCTTGCTTAGGGTTGTTAGTAAAATTAGGCTTAACTCTAATCTCTCGCTAACATGAGAATAAAAAGGATTCTTCACTTTTCAACACAATATCATATGTGACGATCAGCAATTTAGAAATGTAGGCTTTTCTTTCTGTTACATATAAATGTATTTTAAACTCCCTGTATTGAAGTTTAAACATTAAAAAAGCTTAAATTTGTAACTATGATGATGAAACTGACAAAGAAAAGAATCTAGACAAAAAATGAAATTCAAATACTTCTAGGTAAAGATTTCAGAGAACATTATTATTTGCTGATAATTGTAAATGGCCTGAATGTTTTGTTATTCATCCAATACACGGACTGAACTGTGGTTCTTTGTTTATTATTATTTTGTAGAACACAAGGACGAGCCAGAGGATCTGATTCAGATGAAGTGCACATTATGCAGAAGGTTTTAAAGGACAAAGTATGTTGACTAGTTTCTTTCTTTGTTCATAAACAGATGTGTAATTTTTGTAATAGTTCTTAAGTTTTTTAAACATTTCTTAAATTTGTGGGAAAATAAAAAGTATCCAGACAGACAAAATAATGTGGTTCGTAAACATTTTTTTTCCTCTTATCTTGAACACATTTGTCCTTTTATTGAGTGTGTTTCTATTATAATTTTAAACCTTTAACCAAAGAGATGAGTAGTAAATGGATGAACAATGATTTATGAACATAGTGGTGTGTTTTTTTTATTTTTGGAGAACACACTGAAGAAAACCACTTTATTATGCACATAAATGGTTTGTCAATTTATTGTTGTGTTAGCATAATGTGCTTCTGTATATAGGTAAGGAGGTAAGTGTTTTAATTTATTTTTCAGATATTGACACTTTAAATAACTATAGTTTATAACCCTTCAAAAATGTTGCACGTAAAGTGCTTGCATTACATGATGTTAACTTCAGGTGAAGGGTTTAACACTGATTTTACAGTACATTTAACACTGGTTTTACAGTACATTTAACACTGGTTTTTACAGTACGTTTTTTACTATCTCAGAATGTGACACCTGAAGAGTGTGTTGTTGCTCTCGACGAGACTGAATGGGATGTACATAAGGCTGTGAAGTTGGTACAGCTGAAGTGGGCCGTTAACATTCGCACCCTTAAAGTAGAAGACCTTAAACAAACCCTTGCTCGTCACAACTGGAATGTTCGAAAAGCAGCGGATTACTTGCGGGCCCAGTACGTGACTGAAGAAGAAACGCCACTACACTTTTGAGCCACGTCAGTCGAAGCAACACGATCACGTATTGAATATCATGACATTAAAAAGTCAGTTTCACAGAATTGGCAAATTTTTATCATTAAGTTTCAGGAGGTGACAAAAGAAATGTATATGTTTTTATTGTTAAGACAAGAAGTTAAACAGGTGCTTTTTTTAATTATTTGAGAAAAAATCTTGGTGTTTTTTTTAATGCATTTCTATGTGTGTGGTGTGTATTTTCACTATATAGAAGTTACATTGTATGATTTACCTCGATGTTCCCTAAAACTTCCATCATTTGTATTACTAAAATTCATTATTTTTATATATATATATATGTATGTATATTACAATGTACGTATCAAGCTTAAGATACTGTAGTTTTGAAAAAGAATTAGCTTTCCTATCAGTAATTAGACATACGTTCATTTTGCATCTTGATGTTGTATAAGCATTGTTTAATTTGTATTTGAACATTAAAACAGGATGTCTTATGGCATGTGAAAAGCTATTTAGATTGAAATTTTAGGGTTTTCTTATCCATGTAAGACTGTTGAAATTGAAGGATAGATACAGTCTTGCATAACAACCTATTCTCAAAAGTGAATTAAAGAAACCAGCTTGAAATATATATTTTTGTAACTACAGTTAAGTGCCTGAGTGGTCCAATACAGTATTTTCCAGTACATCAAAGTTAAGTAGCCTCAACTTGTGATGGCCGAGGTTGTCACGTCTCACTGTTATTCATATTAAACAGCTTAAGGAGGGCAAGTGTTGATAACAGTGATTGCTTTTTGAAAAATTTATTGGAAAAACAAGTAAATATTTCACTAAGTCACACAAGTGCCAATCCACATATGAAAAATTTTTCACGTACTATTTTATGACTAGTGACGTTTTCTATACATGTTTGCATGTGTTTGTGTGTGTGTATAACACTTATAACTGTTCTCACTTTTTTTTTTTACTAGTTTTGGTAACTTTTCAAATTATATGTTAAGGTCATAAGAAAAAGTGTTATAATTAGAAAATTATTGTAAGATGCTGTGATTCATTAAGATAGTTTTAATGTAACAACGTGCAATAACTGAAGTCTTACTTAAAACACAGATTTTTCTAAAGAAAAAGTTCTGCAAATTTGTGGGTAATTTTCAAAAGTTATTGTATTACAAAAAGATAATTTTCAACATTTAGCTACAGCTAACAAATAAAACTTTTGGTCGTTCTAGTCAGAGTATTAGATTTGTAGTAAAATACACAAAAATGATTTTGATTGAGATATTTTTTTTCATATTATATTCAATTTTAGTCAATAATTATGAACCAGTGCCAAATGGAATTCTTTTTTAAATGCTGTCTGTAGTCTACATCAATAAACCTGTACATTGTTTGATGACACAATGAAACTGTTATTTTTGGATATACATTTACTGGATAAACAGTTAACATTTAATATTACTACCAGCTGTATGGTATTAACATATATTTGCAAAGCATTGCCTTAGTTTAAACCATAGTGTGAAACTGATAATGCTTATATAAACATTTTAAAATACTTATATTTTGTACTGTCTATAAAACATTTGTAGTGCATGTTCAAGGGTTTTCAACATTTTAGAATTAGTTGGAAAATAGCAACTTTTACTCTCCAGGTTTGGCTAAAATATAATATATATATAATCATGAGAACAGAGGTATTTTTTTCTGACTTTATTGCCAAAATACCAAAAAAAAAAAAAAACTTATTTTCAAAGATATTTTGATAAGTTTTGTACTTCAAAGGGTTTATTCTAGTCTTTAAAATTTCATGTTCCAGAGTTTTCTGTTGCAGGTTTCCATGAGCCAAAATTAAGTAGGTTGTCCAAAGGTTATCGTTAGTTTTATAAGTCCTAAAAACAAGCTGAAAGTTGTAGATGCCAACCATTGGTCAATAAAGTTTTAAATGTTTGGAAAGTTTGTTCCTCCAAGTTTTTGGTTCAGCCAAATGCAAAAAGACTTTGCATCAAACCTAAGACTCCTCACCTCAGTCGGTATTTATTCACGTATGACACAGTTTATATAATTAATTATTTTTGTGCTTGGATAAGAATTGCATTAATAGATTTTTTTTTTTCAGTTTGCTCATTTGTAACCTTTGTAGTGTAGGTGAAAAAACGAATGTAGAAACTACATTTTTTTATACAAATGATGACTTAAAGCCCATTCAGCTTGTTTAATGTTTTCTCAAACATTAGTCAATACAGCTAATATCACAGGCGTGAAGTGATGCAAGTTTCCATTCACTAGTTTCCATTCACTAGTGTCTATAAACTTTTAACTGTTTTAAAGTATTAGTATGCAGTAGTGACCTCTGACATTACATTAACAAGAATGTTGTAATACATTTAGAATGCCTGTATGTAATTCAGAAAATCTATCTGACTGTATCTTATTAATTGTATGTTCTAATGTGCTTATAAAAACGGGTAATTCACCACTATTTCAACCGTTACGCTGTCATATCATTACTATTCCTGTACCAATCCTATTGGATATTTACTAATACATAAATCACTGTATTGTCATTCTACTTGTCATGTATCACTTTTTTTTTTCTGTTCTGGTACACTAATCAATCTTTCGTATTTGGGGTACCCTAACAGTAATGTATGGAGAATATTAAAAGACCAAGGGTTAATTAACATAAAGGGCACTTTTATAGAGTGTGTGTAATAGGAGAGCCAATGGGGAGTGTTAATTATCTCTGGTATACAAGCTGTGAAAAGCAAACAAACCTTTTATTCCTAACTAGTTATCTTATAAACACTAAAATCTGAAATTAAATAACAGATTCTTTCTAATTAAAATTTAAGAGCATATAATTATTTCACACTAATCCCTCTGCACCATTCACTTTCACACACTTTTTTTACTGTGAAGTCGGGACACATTCTGCAATAGTTGTTGACATTTTGTTTTATGACCGAGAAAAAGGATACTTTTGGGGCAGAGGCTTCACCCAGCCACCGTACCCTCCACCCCACCTACTTTGTGCATCATAGTATCCTTAGATGTGGTTAGTGAGGTTTAACGTGATGAATTTGAGTCGAATGGTTGGTAGCTACCAGTTATATAAACAAGTGTAGAAGACTATGGTGACTATAAGAACTATACACAATGTTTTTTTTTTTTTTTTCACTAGTAAAATTCCAAGGTTATTTCCTTTTTTTTTTTTTTTCTATAAAGTGTAATAAGAATGATATATAAAACTAGTACATATTAAGGCTCAATAATTTTGTTTATAAGTATTAAACAGTAGTGAAAAGCTACAAGAACATTTGGAAACGTTTCAACTTTTGATTCTTCAAACCAGCGGGGACTGGCATGGCCAAGCGCGTAAGGCGTGCGACTCGTAATACGAGGGTCGCGGGTTCAAGCCCGCATCGCGCTAAACATACTCGCCCTCCCAGCCGTGGGGACGTATAATGTGACGGTCGTTGGTAAAAGAGTTGGCGGTGGGTGGTGATGACTAACTGCCTTCCCTCTAGTCTTACACTGCTAAATTAGGGACGGCTAGCACAGATAGCCCTCGAGTAGCTTTGTGCGAAATTCCAAAACAAACAAACAATCTAACCAGCGGAGTGGCTAAAATAATTGGATAGTTCATTTACTTTGTTTACGAAATGAAAAAAAAAACACACCACCAAAAATAACTTTAGTTTCATAGCCAAGTATTAGTTAAATTTTATTAATTTTAATTTTGGAACAAAGAGAGAAAAACATGGTAGTATAGCGTACATAATTATAATATGAAAGAGGACATTTAAATATTTCTTTGTTCAAATGTGAATGACCATGTGGTTAAGGTACTCGACTCGTAATAAGAGGGTTGTTGGTTTGGTGGGTGGTGATGATTGGCTGTTTTCCTTCCAGTCTTAAACTGCTAAATTATGGACGGCTAGCGCAGATAGCTCTCGTATAGCTTTGCGCAAAATTCAGAAAAGAAACAAATTATTTACTAAATAAGAAGTAAATAGAAGGGTCAGAATAATTCATTAACACATTCTTTTGGATACTTTCCATAATTAATTTGCAAACAATTTCAACGTTGATAGAAGTGTCATAATAACTATGTATAAAAGGTAAAGCTCTTAGTTTCCTGTTGGTTTAACTGATTATTATTTCATCATAATATCTAATAGTGTATGGAACGTTTTAGTCTTCTGTCAGGATATGAATATGCGTCAAAACTATTACACAAGCCTATGATAATTTAATTGCTGTACGCTGAAACCGAAAATTGTATCTATTTTTCTCCATCACGTACACATTTTTCACGAAAGATTATATGTATTTTTACATAAGTAAATAATTTTCATTTAAATCGGGTCACATTTTGTTATGTTTAAAATGTTGACAATCATTGGCTATATATTTTTTCCAGACAAATCGAAACTTCGGAGTCTTATCGATAGTTCAAGAATACACCGCTAGTGTATACATGGTTAACAATCCACAATGCGTGTCATTTCTGGATAGAATTTATTAGTGCGTACATTTTGTCATTATGTTTTACTTTTCAATATTATTTATTCATCACTATGGCAACAAGAAGTTGTATTAATAACATATTCTGTTTTATTTATGGTAATTTTTATTAGGCCTCAGATTAGGAAATTGACCTTCGAAAAGTTGAACAGCGAAGCGTGTATTTCCTTCAGAGATGTTATTGATTCGTTTCTGGCCCAGCATGACCAGGTGGTTAAGGCATTCGACTCGTAATCTGAGGGGCACAGGTTCGAATCCCCGTTTTATCAAACATGCTCGCCCTTTCAGACGTGGAGGCGTTATAATGTTCGGTAAATCCCATTATTCGTTGGTAAAATAGTAGCCCAAGAGTTGGCAGTGGGTGGTGATGACTAGCTGCCTTCCCTTACACTGTCTTACGCTGCTAAATTATGAACAGCTGGTGCAGATAGCCCTCGTGTAGCCTTGCGCTAAATTCAAAAACAAACAAACAGACTCATTTTTAGGAAACAATAAGGACCCAAATTGTGAAAATGACATGCTCGATATATTCAAAGTGTTAGGTTGTAATATGAGCTTGAAATTTCATTTCTTACACTGACATATTGACTATTTTCCCCCAAAACTCGGTGATGTCGGCGAAGAATAAGGGGAAAGATTTCATCAAGACATCAGGTAGCATGGAAAGTTGAACATTAGTATGATGGTTGATTACTGCAGGTCATTCAAACGAGATACTCCAGACGCAAAACATAAAAGAAAGAGCCCCTAAACATTCCGCTGTGTCACTGATGGGGGGGGGACACCACTATATGAAGCCAAGTATTATTTAGTTGATTTGGAGTTGTGGAGGGACACTGATGAGAAGGGGAAATTCATAACAGCAATACTGACAAATCACAAATTTGACCTCATTTCTTAGGCCTCTTTCTTAACCTGAACATGACCTACAAAGTCAAAACGCTGTTCTTTCCTTATCAGTAAAAGTGTTATTACCCATACCAACCGTTCTGAGATATACCTCACATTTACTTTAAAAAAAACAACAAAAGTAATTCTTATCACACAGATGACAGTATGTGGAAAGGACATTCACCTGCTGTATTTCTATTAGTTTTATTATTCAGTTCCAATTACCCTTGACGTAAGTTATCGATAATGTTTATTTTTTAAATTCTCTTTAAAGTCGTTTAACGTAAATGACCCAGAATTCCAAATGGAAGCGCATCCAATATCGCTGTTGTCGTATTTATGTTTGTATGACGTTTTTCCGGTTCCGGAACATGATCTGGAGCAATGCTATACCTAGTACGTAGGTACTGACGAGAATTTTACCTTAAGTTTTTAGTAATTTTTTTATTATAACTTACATGACGTTGGAAATTCACGTGAACATATGTAGAGAAATATTATTTAGTAAATAATTTTTTTTTTGCATAGTTGTTGCGCTACTATCACTTCGTACGCTTTTTTTATTTTACTGTTAACAAGCCTGATTTAGTGATCGTCCTAACTACGCAACGTTACTTTTTACCGAGTGAACATTTAACTTCAAGGATTGAAGGCCCAATCATCGAATTTTAATCAAGTTTTCTTAGGTAAACATTGAATTTGACGACATCAACGCGCAAGTAACGAAAATATAAGTGTAACTGTAAATTAGAATAAAGTGGTTGAGCATTAATTTAAAACTTCCAATAAAAGTAAAATGGGTGGGTTGCCTAGCTAAACGTCACGTTATTACTATTATCGTTTGTTTGTTGTTTTTAAAAACTCCTTTACTGTCTACTTGTAATAACTTTAGTGTAATGATTTGTTGTTTAAACTAAAGGCGAAGTTAAACTTTAAAGAAAAGGTTAAAAATAATGCATGAATTGTGAGTTTAGTGAAGTTTATATAAATAACATTAAGTTTATGGTTTGTTGCCTGTAAAAGTTATATATTGTATACCGAGTAATCTGCCTTTAATTATTACCTCATTACAATGGTTGTTTTATTTTTTATTATTAAGTGCAGATTGAAATTTTTGACTAAGAAAATGACCGAATCTGAAAACTGAAATTAGTTAAAAGTCCAATTATTGAATACTAATGTAATGCTTAGTTAATAATATAATTTTCACAGTATCTTCACTAGCAGGGAACAAAGCTTGTTTTTAATGGTCTTAGTTTTGATTATTATTATTTCAATACAAGTGTTATTTACTTGTCTTTAATGGTTTAAAACTATTCTCTAAGAAATGAGATGAACTAGAGGTTTTACTTAATGGGTATCTTTTATTAAGTATACAAGTAAAGCTATTTGTGAGAATCACAGAAAGATTAAGGCAAACATTTGCTTGAAAAATGCTATTATAGAGGACGTTGACACTGATCACTGCTCTCAAGGGACATATTTTGGTGGTGGATATACGTGGGACAGTTTTCAGCCTCTTGGAACTTTAAAAGAGTTTCCCTGATCCACCTTAACAACACTCCCTCCCACCTCCTCTGCAAGAATGACTGAATGTCTTCCAAAGGTAGAAAGCTAAATGTACCATACCTTTAAAGTCTTGACATGTTTGCAAACAGTCTCAATTAAACCTATTTCAGTTGACATTTACATACACAAAGGTAGGTACTAAAGAAAATTGATTGGCTGGTGAAAACAAGATAATTGAAGGTGGTTGGTTAGTCAGACATTTGAGGTGATCACAATAGCAACACTTAAAGATAATTTAAACTTGTAGTAGGAGGGAACTTGGGGAAGGTCTAAGTATATCTATTAAAGATAATTTAAACTTGTAGTAGTGAGGGAACTTGGGGAAGGTCTAAGTATATACATTAAAGATAATTTAAACTTGTAGTAGTGAGGGAACTTAGGGAAGGTCTAAGTATATACATTAAAGATAATTTAAACTTGTAGTGGTGAGGGAACTTAGGGAAGGTCTAAGTATATACATTAAAGATAATTTAAACTTGTAGGTAGTGGGGGAACTTAGGAAGGTCTAAGTATATACATTAAAGATAATTTAAACTTGTAGTAGTGAGGGAACTTAGGGAAGGTCTAAGTATATACATTAAAGATAATTTAAACTTGTAGTAGTGAGGGAACTTAGGGAAGGTCTAAGTGTATACATTAAAGATAATTTAAACTTGTAGTAGGAGGGAACTTAGGGAAGGTCTAAGTATATACATTAAAGATTATTTAAACTTGTAGTAGTGAGGGAACTTGGGGAAGGTCTAAGTATATCTATTAAAGATAATTTAAACTTGAGGTAGTGAGGGAACTTGGGGAAGGGCTAAGTATATACATTAAAGATAATTTAAACTTGTAGTAGTGAGGGAACTTGGGGAAGGTCTAAGTATATACATTAAAGATAATTTAAACTTGTAGTAGTGAGGGAACTTAGGGAAGGGCTAAGTATATCTATTAAAGATAATTTAAACTTGTAGTAGTGAGGGAACTTGGGGAAGGTCTAAGTATATAAATTAAAGATAATTTAAACTTGTAGTAGTGAGGGAACTTGGGAAGGTCTAAGTATATACATTAAATATTATTTAAACTTGTAGTGGTGAGAGAACTTGGGGAAAGGTCAAAGTATATACATTAAAGATAATTTAAACTTGTAGTAGTGAGGGAACTTGGGGAAGGTCTAAGTATATCTATTAAAGATAATTTAAACTTGTAGTAGTGAGGGAACTTGGGGAAGGTCTAAGTATATACATTAAAGATAATTTAAACTTGTAGTAGTGAGGGAACTTGGGGAAGGTCTAAGTATATACATTAAAGATAATTTAAACTTGTAGTAGTGAGGGAACTTGGGGAAGGTCTAAGTATATCTATTAAAGATAATTTAAACTTGTAGTAGGAGGGAACTTGGGGAAGGGCTAAGTATATCTATTAAAAATAATTTAAACTTGTAGTAGTGAGGGAACTTGGGAAAGGTCTAAGTATATCTATTAAAGATAATTTAAACTTGTAGTAGTGAGGGAACTTGGGGAAGGTCTAAGTATATACATTAAAGATTATTTAAACTTGTAGTGGTGAGGGAACTTGGGGAAAGGTCAAAGTATATACATTAAAGATAATTTAAACTTGTAGTAGTGAGGGAACTTGGGGAAGGTCTAAGTATATCTATTAAAGATAATTTAAACTTGTAGTAGGAGGGAACTTGGGGAAGGGCTAAGTATATCTATTAAAAATAATTTAAACTTGTAGTAGTGAGGGAACTTGGAGAAGGTCTAAGTATATACATTAAAGATAATTTAAACTTGTAGTAGTGAGGGAACTTGGGGAAAGGTCAAAGTATATACATTAAAGATAATTTAAACTTGTAGTAGTGAGGGAACTTGGGGAAGGTCTAAGTATATACATTAAAGATAATTTAAACTTGTAGTAGTGAGGGAACTTGGGGAAGGTCTAATTATATACATTAAAGATAATTTAAACTTGTAGTAGTGAGGGAACTTGGGGAAGGTCTAAATATATCTATTAAAGATAATTTAAACTTGTAGTAGGAGGGAACTTGGGGAAGGGCTAAGTATATCTATTAAAGATAATTTAAACTTGTAGTAGTGAGGGAACTTGGGAAGGTCTAAGTATATACATTAAATATTATTTAAACTTGTAGTGGTGAGAGAACTTGGGGAAAGGTCAAAGTATATACATTAAAGATAATTTAAACTTGTAGTAGTGAGGGAACTTGGGGAAGGTCTAAGTATATACATTAAAGATTATTTAAACTTGTAGTGGTGAGGGAACTTGGGGAAAGGTCAAAGTATATACATTAAAGATAATTTAAACTTGAGGTAGTGAGGGAACTTGGGGAAGGTCTAAGTATATCTATTAAAGATAATTTAAACTTGTAGTAGTGAGGGAACTTGGGGAAGGTCTAAGTATATAAATTAAAGATAATTTAAACTTGTAGTAGTGAGGGAACTTGGGGAAGGGCTATGTATATCTATTAAAGATAATTTAAACTTGTAGTAGTGAGGGAACTTGGGGAAGGTCTAAGTATATAAATTAAAGATAATTTAAACTTGTAGTAGTGAGGGAACTTGGGGAAGGTCTAAGTATATCTATTAAAGATAATTTAAACTTGTAGTAGGAGGGAACTTGGGGAAGGTCTAAGTATATACATTAAAGATAATTTAAACTTGTAGTAGTGAGGGAACTTGGGGAAGGTCTAAGTATATACATTAAAGATAATTTAAACTGGTAGTAGTGAGGGAACTTGGGGAAGGTCTAAGTATATACATTAAAGATAATTTAAACTTGTAGTAGTGAGGGAACTTGGGGAAGGTCTAAGTATATCTATTAAAGATAATTTAAACTTGTAGTAGGAGGGAACTTGGGGAAGGTCTAAGTATATCTATTAAAGATAATTTAAACTTGTAGTAGTGAGGGAACTTGGGGAAGGCCTAAGTATATACATTAAAGATAATTTAAACTGGTAGTAGTGAGGGAACTTGGGGAAGGTCTAAGTATATACATTAAAGATAATTTACACTTGTAGTAGTGAGGGAACTTGGGAAGGTCTAAGTATATCTATTAAAGATAATTTAAACTTGTAGTAGGAGGGAACTTGGGGAAGGTCTAAGTATATCTATTAAAGATAATTTAAACTTGTAGTAGTGAGGGAACTTGGGGAAGGCCTAAGTGTATACATTAAAGATAATTTAAACTTGTAGTAGTGAGGGAACTTGGGGAAGGTCTAAGTATATCTATTAAAGATAATTTAAACTTGTAGTAGTGAGGGAACTTGGGGAAGGTCTAAGTATATACATTAAAGATAATTTAAACTTGTAGTGGTGAGAGAACTTGGGGAAGGTCTAAGTATATCTATTAAAGCTAATTTAAACTTGTAGTAGTGAGGGAACTTGGGGAAGGTCTAAGTATATACATTGAAGATAATTTAAACTTGTAGTAGTGAGGGAACTTGGGGAAGGTCTAAGTATATACATTAAAGATAATTTAAACTTGTAGTAGTGAGGGAACTTGGGGAAGGTCTAAGTATATACATTAAAGATAATTTACACTTGTAGTGGTGAGGGAACTTGGGGAATTTGGGATAAGGAGGTTGGTAAAGCACCTGGGGTGATGCGGAGTTTGGAAATGGGAAACTTATAATAAGTTAACTAACTGTCTTAAAGATAGTTATTAAATATAAAGATACACACTGGAGGATAGAGGTACTGTTATTCTAATGTTGGAGTGTTAGTTTTTAAATAGCAATTGTTGTAACTGTTTGATTAAACAGAAGTGTTGGGCAGTGGGATAATATGTAATGATAAGTTATGGCTCATCAGGTGAAGTAAGGTATTGCAGGGAAATCTTTAATTGTGACCAAGTATTTTATAGTATAATGATAAGTTATGGCTCATCAGGTGAAGTAAGGCATTGCAGGGAAATCTTTAATTGTGACCAAGTATTTTATAGTATAATGATAAGTTGTGGCTCATCAGGTGAAGTAAGGTATTGCAGGGAAATCTTTAATTGTGACCAAGTATTTTATAGTATAATGATAAGTTATGGCTCATCAGGTGAAGTAAGGCATTGCAGGGAAATCTTTAATTGTGACCAAGTATTTTATAGTATAATGATAAGTTATGGCTCATCAGGTGAAGTAAGGCATTGCAGGGAAATCTTTAATTGTGACCAAGTATTTTATAGTATAATGATAAGTTATGGCTCATCAGGTGAAGTAAGGCATTGCAGGGAAATCTTTAATTGTGACCAAGTATTTTATAGTATAATGATAAGTTGTGGCTCATCAGGTGAAGTAAGGTATTGCAGGGAAATCTTTAATTGTGACCAAGTATTTTTGCATAAAGAAATGGGAAGCGCTTTGAAACGTATAACACTAAATGTATCAGAATGACCATTTGTCCTTCTGATTGTAGCAATTCATTGGCAAGCTGTAAATTCACTAAAGACGAAATGAGTGATGTGCCCTGCAGAATAAGAAATTGTGTGTGTGTGACGTACACGTTGATTTCACATTGCTGAAAATTTAGTCACGTATGGTACCATTTGTCTTGCTTGTCAAGACCACTAGCTGCCACCTGATACTGAGGATTGGTTTACCAGTAATAAGATTAGCAATGCAATAATTAAGAGAGACTTAAATTTTAGACAAGTCATTTAGTATTGTATAGAGTTAAATACCATGGGAGAGAGATTTGTTGAAATGATTCTGAATGGTGTTCTGTACCTAATGGTCAAAGAGCCATCCTGGAGGCAGGAGGTGCTTTTTAGGTCTTGTGTGAACCACTAATGATGATATGGTTATAAACATTGAAGTGAAAGGGGAAATATTTAGGGAAAGGTGATCAATACATAATTAGGTTTGGTATTTTATTTCCTAATTTTCCTATTCTGTGGCCAAGACATGGCTTATCATCAGTGAATTGGAACAATGAGTAAAAGGTGAATTGAAACTGATTTGAAAATTCTTCAAAATAAATACTTGCTAATTCAAAATAGGCATCTACTTTCTAGGAGGAGAGGGTATAAAGAAATGTCAAATCTACATAACCTCAAGGAGGAGAGGGTATAAAGAAATGCCTGACCTCAAAGAGGAGAGGGTATAAAGAAATGTCAATCCTATCTGACCTCAAGGAGGAGAGGGTATAAAGAAATGTCAAATGTACCTAATCTCAAGGAGGAGAGGGTATAAAGAAATGTCAAATCTACCTAACCTTAAAGAGGAGAGGGTATAAAGAAATGTCAAACCTATCTAACCTCAAGGAGGAGAGGGTATAAAGAAATGCCAAAATCTACATAACCTCAAAGAGGAGAGGGTATAAAGAAATGTCAAATCTACCTAACCTTAAGGAGGAGAGGGTATAAAGAAATGTCTGACCTAATTGATTTATTTAACATGTAAAGAAGAACTTCATGGATAAAGTTAAGATGGACTGGTTGGTAGATCTATGGAACCATAGGAAGGTTTGGGATTTTTTAAAGAAATCAATTTAAGAAATCCAAAGGACCTTTGAGGAACAATTACCAGATAATTTGAAACTAATGGCAAGGATCTTTAAAAGTATGTGTTAACTCTGTCTGGACCAGAGAGTGCATTTCAGTTGTCAAGTGCTCATCTGTATATCAGGTTTCAAAAGAAAAGTAATAATTTGTAAATTTTGGTATTTTAACAATTTATAATAATTTATAAATGATATTTTGACATAAGTTTATTTTTTCAATTTTAGCACATTCACAAAGAAAAATAAAAAAACTAATTTATATTTTGGAGGAATATTTCCTGTAAACAGCACAGTTATCAATTTTTTTTATTTTTCTGTCCATCCCAGAGCATAGATTTTACATGCTAAGAAACGATTATCTTATATAAGAATACAACCAGAATTGTTTCTCTTATAATTTTTCCTTCTCTGGAGTTTCATTGTTCCAGTCCCTTTTATGAACCACAAAATATAGTCTAAACATCTATTAAAAAATTCTAGATGACAGGAAAATGCATTTGAAGTAAATATACATATATAGTAGAAATGGCTGATATGGGTATTAAAACTTTTATTGAAATACAATGTTTCAACCTCGTAACCTGATAATGACCTAACATCATTACTTGCTTTGTGTTTGGTAAATGAAGGCATTTTTTAATGCCCATATCAGTCATCTGTTAAAAAAAAACAAAGCTTTGAAAGTTGCTGAAGGAAAAATTTAAATATAACTGGATGGAGCATATTGCAAACTGTTTATATGAATGTAGTATCAAAGTGGTATGGAAAGTGTGTAACTTGTGGATCCATGATTAAGTGTAACTCCTGCCCAGAAGAACAGTGGACTTTTAGTGGGATGTTTAGAAGACTTAGGAACTAACCATAGACGTGTGGATTCCTTTACAGTTTTTAAACATTATTTTCTTTCCTAAAACTATTGTTATGCTGAATTATGTTTGTTTGAAAGATAAGAAAATGTTCTTATTTGATAAGGCATCAGATATTTATAATAATATTTAGGGAGTGTTATAAGTGACATTACAATATGCTAATGAATCAAAACCGTATTTATTGAATATTATTGATAGGTTTATTGTATATAAAAACAAATAGACAATAGAAAAACTTATTTTTTGGAGAAAAAGTTTACCTGTTATGTATAAATTGATCCAGTAATAGTGTTGGTAGAAACGTCTTCTGGCCTAATCTTGTGTTATTGTTACAAGTGGGGTTCTAGGATTGGTAAATCTGTCAGTGTTTTCCAATTTTTATTCAACTTTTAGCTAATATTGATGATTACTTTCAGTTGGAAGAATAAATGTAACAAGAGGAATACGAGTGAAATTAAAGTGAGTTTTATATGCAAAATGGAATTACCTGATTAACACTTAAACTGAAATTCTAAAATGAAACAAAGTATTGTTAAGCCTTTTTTTTTTCAGAATATTTCTCAACAAAAACTTGAAACATTTACAATAAAAATTATGGAAAAATCAAATCACATTGTTTTCTTTAGCTATAGATATTATAAGGCAGGTGGTAATATTGTCTTTGTAAGGATAACACGAATTGTTCATTGAAATGGTATTTTCTATATCTCTTCAACAGGTCTTCACAACACTATAACAGTTTCCTTTTATAACAATATCTATACAATGACTGAGTCACAAGTTCTGTAAATGTCTATAAATAACATTGTAATAACTTTGAACTTCCTGCTATTTTTATTAGGTAATAACTGATAAATCAAAACAATGGTATCAACCAATAACACTGTGGCAACATAGTTTCAAATGAAGTATCTGATTAGTAACCAGTAGTAATTTTTAAAACAATAATAACTTGTGTAAACAATGTTATAATTACCTGTAGAAGTTAGTTTTTTTACATAAATTTAGCATTTCTTTAAAAAGCTTAGGTAAAGGGTGAAACAGGACACACCAGCTAATAATAGATAAACAATAAATATAGTTGAAACCTAACTATTTATAACGATTGTAAATACAACCTTATTACATGTACTGAAACACTGCATTAAAAAAAACAGGAAACAGATATGAAGTAAAACTTGTAACAAAAATAAAGGAAGCAGGTGTATGATGGCTAATATCAGTCATTAAAAACAATGTAAACAAGATAGTAAGGATGGCATTTGTATCATTCCTACAAAATGGTACAGACAAGAATTAACACACAATAATATATACAAGTGTTTAGTTACAATTGAGTTTTATTATACTATTTTTGTCTGTAACTTTCTCTTACACTGTGTACCTGTACTACAATGTAAGGATGATACAAGTGACATCCCTAACATCTTGTTTACATCATTGTTTCTGAAGGAATGATATTAGTTATACCTATGTTTACTTTCTTTTTTGACAAGTATTTTTTACTTGTTTAGTAATGTTTTAATAAGGTTCACTTTGATTTGTTTAACTGTTTACACCATGAGAAGGAAAAAAATTTAAATATGAATGACATCTGAAAATGTTATAACAAGAATTGGATCAGTGAAAGGGGTTGATGCAAATGCTCTCTTATTTGCAGTATTCTTGACTGTGAGTATTGTATGTGAAAAATGTTGGAACTGACCTGATTCATATAAATATTAATCCTTATTGGTTAGCTTTAAAAAGAGAAATTAAAAAAATAAGCACCAGGGTTAGACAAGGTTTTAAAGGGTGTTCAAATCTTTTTTAGTTTTGGTGTGTTAATAGACAAGGATTGGAGTGTTGCTTATATTACCCTTACAAGTGGTAATGTGGTTGCTAGGACAGTTCTAGGAATGGTAATCTTTTTGGGGTCAATTAAGATCTCTGATTTTCTCTTGATAAAAAGAAAGTTGCAAATGATGTAATTGAAACTTGCAAGATTATCAAGGGAATTGGTAGGATATAACCGTGATTTATTTGTGCCATATTGTGAAGATAACAGAGTTAAAGGACATGAGTTTTAAGGTTTGCAGAAGACGGATGACGATCAAATTTAATCAGTTTATGTTTTATAACGGAATGGGTTGATTTATGGATCAAGATGCCATCATTGGTTGTGGCAGTTAGGACTTTACAGAAACTTATGAGAGCAATTGGACATTTTCCCAATAAATATAGGCTGGGGTTACATTGTTACCTTTCTCAAGAGTGGAAGTGCAAGGACAGCTTTGAAGAACCAGATAGTCCCTTGTTGTCCATATGTTTAATAGGTATTAGTTTTGAGAATAACACTTGATACCTGTATTGGTGAAGAAGTCCCAGATTCAGTCCTCGGTCAAGGCAACTGTCTTATTGTTCTTGTTTAACATAATACACAGTCAACAGAGTACCATTAAGCTCTTCAAGTCTGTTTCTGCACACTTTGTCTTGACAAAAAAGAAAAAAAAAAAAGTTAAACTAACCTTGTGTATCATAGTTCTAAATGCTTGTGAGATGTCAGCCTCCACAGTTACCAATGTAATTCATTCCATAATGAAATCAGTGTTAGAAAAATGCAACTGTCTTAACTGGACTCTAGTCCATCTTTTCCAAATCTTAAGCTCAAGTCTTCTTCTTCCAGTTTTTCCAGAATTGATTTCAAAATCAGGAGGTCCTCTGGATATTCTTATAACTTCAGTAAGATCGCCGTTCAACCTTCTTTTTTGTTTTCAGAGAAAAGACGAGATCTTAAGATACCACAATACATATTTATTTATTTGTATATTAGAGTTTTTTTATCTCAGTATTTCTGTTGCAGAAACTGCAAAAATGATGGCCCCTACAACAACAATTGAAACGGTGACAGTGGTTAGACCACTAAAGGTATGATTTGTACTAGTCATCTGTAATAGTATTGTGAATCATATATTGAAGCATTTTTTTACAGTTTTGTCTGTTGAATGTATAAAATGATAAAAAAAATGTCTACTCTTACATGTATAGTTATCAGAAGTAGATTGAAGTAAGAGATGGCATAATTGTATAGGAGGTAGCCAGCCCACAATGCACAAAGCATAAATGCCTGTCATTAAGAAATTGTGAAACGTTGTGAGACAACACAAGTGCATGAAATGTTATAAAGATGTGGGTTATTTTATTACTTATTTAATTTGTAATGTCCCTTCACTTGACTGCATATATTCCCTTCGTCCTTCTCATCACTGTTATTTGAAGTGAGGACATCGTCACTATTTTCAAAATTAGAAACCTACAATTATCAATACTGCTAGAAGGTAGCCACTCCAGGCCTGTTTGGTCCAACTGAACTTACTTTAGAAGGACCTTGTGGTTTTGTGAATATTTATAAAATTCTTAGATTAGAACTCAAAAATTTATTTTCCAAGGCTGTTGAACTCAAGTACAACTGTTTTATAAAACATTGTTTTTAAATCCAAATAAAATGTGAATGGGAAAAAGATGGACCTATGTTTTATGCTTTTTTAAGGCTTAGGATACCTAAAGGTTTATCCAGAGTTTAAAGGGTAGCTTTGAACTACATGTATGTTTTTTTATCTGAATAGTTCTGACTAGAGTGGGTGGTTAATGAAACCTGATAATATTTTAATTATTGAGATTATTAATATATTTAGTTGATTCTTCTCTCAATATAATTAAGAAAAGTTGAATAATAAAAGAGAAAATGGTATTTATAACAATAGAAATTAGGTTTTATTACTTGCAGTGGTCTGAGCACAGCCCATTAACCCTTAAATAGTGGTAATGTTGTAGAGAGCAGCATCAATCGATGATGTGTGCTGTTTAAGGATCAACAAGCTCTGTGCTTACAACAATCATGTATAATGTCAACATTTAGGTTACGTATTAGTTGCTGTAATCAAAAATTACGTTAACCCTAATTTTGATTAATTGGGAGTTGAGACATTAATTTTTTGAATTGAAAAACTTGAATTAACTAAAAGTAATGAAAAATCACAATAGTATATTGATGACTGGATAGTTGGTTATCTCAGAATATTAATCAGTTTAATTGTAATTTCTGTGTTTGAATAGTTAAAGTAATTATAAACATCAATTTAATAATAATTATTAATTATTGGAAATATATGTGATAATTGGAATCATGTGATTAATTATGATTGATTATATCAATTAATTTCTGAGTTTTAGTATGATCCTAGTATCTTAAACTAATAGCCAGGTTTAAGAAAAAAGGACCTTACATGAAGCCAGTAACTTTCATTTGAAATAATTCTTTCCTGAGCCATCAACTCTAAACGATTTGTTTTCATTAGTTCTTGAGTAGCTATGATAGGTGTGTGTAGTTTTATGGAAGTTATTTCTTAACTGATTGTTTAAAAGAATGTGTTCATTATTATTTGGTTTCTTTTGATTTTGAATATCTCTCGAAGTTCCTTGTAAAAAATCGATAATGTATGTTTTCTAGCATGTAACTAAATATATTACCTTTTTATTTGTAAGACTGCAGGACAAGGATGCGTGTAGTTTGAGGGATTGTTGTGTAAGGGTGCCATTCTTATTTCTTATCTTTATTTGTTGTTTGACATTCTCGATAACAGTTTAACATGCTGTTACTACAGAGTAAACCAATCAGTGAAGTGCACAGTAAAGATTTAAGTTTTCATAGAATCTCCATGAAAAATAAATAAATTACTGTCGTCAACCTGTGTGTTATTTGAAAGGGCTAATGCAATAGAATATGAAAACAAAACTATGATTTTTTTATCATACTGTGAAACTGCTTAATTAATAATAGAATAAGAAATTAAAATTATTTTTGTTATTGAAAACTGAATCCTATATACTGACATACCTGTTGTTTCATACAAACCTTTTATTTTCCTTTTGGAAAATTAATATTAATATTTTTTTTTTGTATTTGTATTGTATCACAATGTGATTGGTACCTTTCCTTCGCTTAGTTTGGAACATCTTGTGAATATTAAGGCAAAACTGGCTGTATTTTATTTTAAACAAGGCAATAATGTAAACGTTATTCAACAGATGGCAGCACATTTTACATTCAAAGGTTCTTAATTGTACTATGTAAATTATAAAAAGGAAAAAACAAAATTGTTTTTTTCATCAATCCAAAGATTTTCTTTTGTAAAACTGCAGTCATTTATAACAATTGTTACACCTGATTAAAGTAATGTATGGGGTAGTTTATAGGAAAAGAAATAAGCATCAGTGCTTTTTGCTCTGTTTATGAAGAGTTTAAATTGTCTTTCATTGAATGTCCACTCATGGATTTAGAATACTCACTGAAACCTTTAACTCCATGATAGTACCACTTCTCATGAACACGATGATATTTATTTCACATCCTTTGATACAAAAGAAACATTATTATTGTTAGGCACTGTTGTTCATGTGAAGCACAGTGGTAAGTGTTTAAAATTGGGTTTTCAGTGATGACGAGAAAACCCATTTGTAGAGAAAAATATATATGTAAAAACGGCTGGTTTGGGTTGAGAAAAGGTTGAAACGTTGTTGGCTCCCCCGCATAAAAAATTTTCTCAAACCAATCGTTTTTACATATATAAATTTGGGTTTTGATTTCCACAGTAGGAAAATCACAGATAGCCCATTATGTAGTTCACAATAAATAAACAGACAATTATCTGATAGTACAATTAGAGGGCAAGAAGAGGAGATATGTATTTTAATAGCATCAAGAGTATTTAATTATTTTAAACCATAATTAGTAGTCATAATTGTAATGTTATACCTTTGGTGTCAATTTAAAGAAATTATAGCCAAAAAAAAAAAAGACCTTTATATATTTACTGGAATAAATTGGATCACCATAGCTTCCTAAATTTGTAAAGATATTTGTAATTTTTTTATTATCTTATTATTATAAATGATAGAGAGTATACATAAAAACATGACACAGATTGGTTGTATAAACTTGTAGGGAGTTACTTGTACAGATCATATTTCAAAAGAAATATGTTTAATTTTTGTTGTATGTTTGTAATTACCACCACTGATGAAGATCATGAAACGTTAAAGGAACCTAATGTTCTACTTGTAAGTTAAGATGTTACTTTACTTCATTAACTTTGGATAATATGCATTTATAGCTGGTGCAACAACATCTAATTTGTGCAACAGTTTCTGAGAACCACAACATGGCTGTAAAGCGTGGATCCATGTTAATATTAAAATAAGTCTTCTTTAATTATTAAAAACCATTTTATGAAGTGATATTATGGATGGTTAAGTTACTTGATAATTATTTGCAACCAGAATTGGGAATTTCATGACACTTTTTTTTTTTCTGCTGCTAAATGTTTATGTATGAAACGATGATTAACATGTACAACAACAAAGACTGAGATGAAACATACACTTGGCTCCAAAATGTGTAAAATAAAGAAAGAGATATTATGTGATATATATGTCACTTTGTGTTAATGTATATTCTGTAACACAGTTGGTGAATTAAACAAGTTACCTGTATATTATGTTACATTTTATGGATGTCAAACACGTTACGTCTTACAATATATTTGTAATATTAAACAAGTTACTTACATATCTTACAATATATTTGTAATATTAACCTGTTCAGTGTCGTAAACTAGATAACTCGTCCAAGCAGATCGGTAACACAGTGCCACCGACGAGTTACTTCGTTCTCAGTAATACCTAACTTTAATGCTAGATGTCAGAACTATACATGCATTTGACCTACTTACAAATTGTTTCACTTTCGATCCAAAATGGCTTCATGATAAAGGTTACAAAATGAAGAAGCATTAGAGCTGTATTATAGAAGCTGAAATACTTGGTAGTCAACAGGTTAACAAGTTACTTACATATCTTACAATGTATTTGTAATATTAAAATACATAGTATCTTATGATACACTTGTAATATTAAACAAAGTACATACATATCATATGATACACTTGTAATATTAAACAAAGTACATACATATCATATGATACACTTGTAATATTAAACAAAGTATATACATATCTTTAGATACACTTGTAATATTAAACAAAGTACATACATATCTTTAGATACACTTGTAATATTAAACAAAGTACATACATATCATATGATACACTTGTAATATTAAACAAAGTACATACATATCATATGATACACTTGTAATATTAAACAAAGTACATACATATCATATGATACACTTGTAATATTAAACAAATTACATACATATTATATGATATGCTTGTTATATTAAACAAGTTATGTATCCTGTTAACCATTCTAGAAGCAAAGTTATTTTGGGGTTCAAACGTCAGAACTGCAGAGTCCAGACATTGTTTCCGTTTAACAATAATTGTTATAAACCTTATTTAACTTTCAAACAGCAGGAATGTTGTAGGTAGTGGCATTGATTGATGATGGCTGTTGTGTAAGGGTTAAGATGTTAGGATCATGTTATCAATATGGCCTTAAAATATTACAGTACAAGTTGGGTAACATGATTCATAAACCTTCTTTTGTAGCTCTCTTGTTGCTGATTTTGTAATTATTATACTATTTTCTTTAGTTTGTCATATAAATACTTACAAGTGTTGCTGTCACCAAGAAAAAAACTAATCTCTGACTTATTTCTGCACGAGTTCATTTTGGAGGAAAATAATTGAAAAATACAATTTGTTTAAGAAATGTAGTGTGTTATTAACTGAAGTTTTAGTTCTGAATAAGTACAGACATTTGTCTGAGATTAGAAACGTATTGATTACACAAAAATACTTGAAGATTGTTTGTGTCAGAAACTTATTATCATTGTTGCTACTACGTATGCATAAGCGTGTTTTCAATGTCAGGAAACTGTGGATCATACAAAGTATTTAAATACTGTATTAGTTTGTAAGAATACTATGGATCATGCAAAGTATTTAAATAATGTATTAGTTGGTAAGAATACTATGGATCATGCAAAGTATTTAAATAATGTATTAGTTGGTAAGAATACTATGGATCATATGAAGTATTTAAATAATGTATTAGTTTGTAAGAATACTATGGATCATGCAAAGTATTTAAATAATGTATTAGTTGGTAAGAATACTATGGATCATGCAAAGTATTTAAATAATGTATTAGTTGGTAAGAATACTATGGATCATGCAAAGTATTTAAATAATGTATTAGTTGGTAAGAATACTATGGATCATACAAAGAATTTAAATAATGTATTAGTTGGTAAGAATACTGTGGATCATACAAAGTATTTAAATAATATACTAATTGGGCAGAATACTATAGATCATACGAAGTATTTAAAAACTGTATTAGTTGGTCAATTCCTGTTATTTGAGAAGAATATGGCATGGATTGGATTCTCTTGTGACTCAAGTTTTAACTGTGTAGTAGAAAGTTTTGCAGGTCACCACATCATATCTCACGAATGATGTGGCCCAGGAAGGTGGATTGCTAAGGGTGTGTCAGTTATGTATGTGAAAAAACTCAGAAGTATTAAAGAAATTTATTTTCCAAATTCTACAGTCATCACATGCTGCCTCAGGTGTTTATTTACAGTGACTGTTTAAAATATGCTATTCTGTTGTCTTAGTTGCATTGCCTTGGCCACTGCACATCTCATCTGGTGTGTTGTCCACTTACTATACAAATACATTTTTGAGGTCTGTTATTAAATGAAATTTTTCATGGTACATTTGTGACTTCAGGTATTTTTACAACCAGAAATAAATCAGCTGGTGTTAGGTCTGGTGAACATTGGATATCTCCCAAACCAGAAGGTGGCTGATGTTAGGTGTTGTGAACAAGGTGGCCATTCACTAAAAAGTGGCATGAAATGATTTTGTCCTGAAAGTGCTTCTACAAGACATCTCTTCCCTGGTTACCAATGTGTAAAGAGGCAACATTGTACATATAATCCATTGAATCCCACTGCTGCAATATGGGAATTGCATTAGTTGGGAACATTGCATTGCACCATGCAGCACTAGCTATGCAGGTTTGCAGTTCATGACCTGATGTTTATTCATAAAGGTTTGGTCCAATGACAAAGTCAGTTGTGGAACCATACCACACAATTACTGTAGTATCATGGAGTTGTGTAGAAAATGTTTCATAGTGATTAGTTTCTGACCATTTAATTCAGTTGTGCACATTAAAACTTCAAGGATGAAGTATCCTTTATTGTCCCCCTCGGTGTGGATTCCTGTACGTGGTGAGGGGACCTCCCAGGGAAGGTTCTGTTCTATCTGGTTACCTTCTATGGGATCTAAACATCCACCCACATGTTTGCAGTGCGTGGTGACCCGTGAAGGGGAGGAGAGGATCCTGGTGGTTGAGGGGTCCAACCCTAACACACCACTTTGACCTCGAATTCCTGTAGACGGGTGGCTTTGGGTGGCCCCTTGGGTCAATCGGCTGGTCCACTTGGGCTAGAGTCAACCAAGTACCAGTGTTGGAAGTTCTCAATGGGTGTTGTGGACATTGTGCCTGATGCTGGTGTTTGGGTATAGTGCTCACAAACCCTGGCGTTGCTGCATTGTCCTTGCATGACTTTGTAGTGCGTCCCCTTGTAGGGCTCCATGGTGGGTGGGGTCAGTGGGTACCGAACTTTTTCCTTTTTCCTATGGATCCTCCAAAAAATTTAAATAAAATTGTAAAAAAAACAGTCAATGGGTAGCGACCACGTCTTGAATACTCAGAACAGCAATCTTCAACATCAGTAACACACGCATCTCATTTTCTTATATTACATTCTCTTTCGAAAACCTTTAGGGCAAATGTCCCCTTTTGTATTCAAAAGGGACTAGAGGGACTTGCTGGCTCTCAAAGTCAGTAAAGAAACTTCGATCTGGTGACATATTGGTTGAAACATTCACATCCCAACACAGTGAACTCCTCTTGAATTCAAAGGCAATTGGGGATATACCTGTTGAGGTTACACCCCATGCTACATTGAATTCTTCACGAGGAGTTATTGTTGAAAGGATTTGAAGAACGTTCCAGTCAGAGATTCTTGCTGGTCTTTCCACTCAAGGAGTTTCTGCAGTGAGCATCTCCACTGCAAAGATGGAGTTACACTGCCAACAAATACCCTCGTTTTAACATTTACTTCACCACGTGCACCTGCCACCATCAAGGCAGGTTATCTCATTTGCAGGGTTCGCCATACATACCAAACCCTCTTCGATGTTTCCAATGTCAGAGATTCGCCACTCAAAGACATCTTGTCGTGGTTCCCTGACATGTGCTCGTTGTGGAGGCAAGGACCACGATGCCTATGACTGTGACATGAACCCACATTGCGTAAACTGCAATGGTTCTCACCCCTCTTACTTTCATTCTTGCCCAAAATGGTTGGAGGAAAAAGAGGTGCAGCATTTGAAAACGACACATAACATTAGTTATCCTGAGGCTCGGAAATTGCTGTCCACAACTCCATCTCGGACATATGCTGCTGCACTTCATTCCACAACTACAGTGGGAGTGCAGACAGATCTCTCTGTGCCTCCAAGAGAATCGTTTTCAAAACAAATGAAAAGCGTTTTGACCTCCGTGGTTAAAAAGGTTGATGAATCGACTTCCACACCCATCTCTGTTCCTCCCATACCTTCCAACAAACCTCAAGATCCACGTCCTTCAGTTTCCTCCGGCTAAAGACAGTAAAGAAAAAAGACGTGGTCGTAAACCGAAGGGTTCTCCAGCCACTTCACCTACCCGTTCTTAAAAATGGCCACCTTGATACAATGGAACTGTCGAGGTTTACGTTCTAATCTGGATGATATCAAAACGCTGATTGCTTCCTACCATCCTGTTTGTCTTTCTTTACAAGAAACATTTCTCAAAACTGCTGATACTGTTTTCATTCGGCAGTTTTCTCTGTACAGAAATGACAGGTTGTGTGATGGTCGAGTACATGGAGGGGTGGCACTGTTGGTTGATCAACACGTGCCCACCCTGTCTTTGTCACTCAACACACCCTTGGAGGCTGTAGCCATCCGTGTTTCCTTGGGTCATACCATCACTGTTTGTTCTCTGTACCTGTCCCCTGGAGAGACATATGATCAATCAGATCTTGATGCTCTTGTTGAACAGTTGCCATCTCCATTTCTAATCCTAGGGGATTTTAATGGACATCATCCACTCTGGGGAAGTGCTATTATTGATGGGAGGGGCCGATCTGTAGAGCGGATGCTCTCTGATCACAATCCTTCTCTTTTCAATACTGGTTCTTCCACTTACTTTCATGCACCTAGTCAGTCCTTTACTGCTATTGATCTCTCAGTTTGCTCCCCTTCATTATTCTCCCATTTTTCATAGAGGGTTGACAGTAATCCACTAGGCAGTGATCATTTTCCGATCCTTTTGAGAGAGACTGGCCGTGGTCGATGCCACTCTACCCGAGTGCCCCGGTGGAAGCTGGATCAGGCAGACTGATCCACTTTCACTGCTCTCGCAGAACTTGATCCTGCCATCGTAAATCAGCCATCAATAGACGACTGTGTAGCAGCGGTAACTGACTGTATTACACATGCAGCTGCTCAGTGTATTCCTAAAACCTCCACACGTTTTCCACGATATCCTCGTCCGTGGTGGAATCCTGCTTGTCACTTAGCATGGAAGGCTCAAAAGCGGGCCTGGGATACTTTTCATAGATATCCCACACTTTCAAACCGGGTTGCTTTCCAATGGGCCCGTGCACATGCTAGGTGGGTAAGACATCAAAGCCAGAAGGAATCTTGGATTAAGTTCACAACCAGCATATCTTCTACCACCAGTTCTAAGATCATATGGGACAGGATTGAAAGGTTAATGGGCACTACAATTCTGTCCCCTTCTCGATCTTACTCTCTGATGGTCAGGAGGTGACTGATGTTGAACATCGCCAACACTCTAGGTGAAAGCTTTTGCCGGTATCTAGCACTTCTGCTTGTTCCTCCACCTTCCTGGCCATCAAGACTCAGGCAGAGCGATCCTCTTTCCTTCGAACTGACTGTTTCTTTGACTATAATTGTCCCTTTACCCTGGTGGAACTAAAAATGGCTCTTCATCGGTCTGCCAGTACGTCTGTTGGACCTGATGATATTCATTATGACATGCTGCACCATCTATCTCCTACTTCTCTTGATGTCCTTCTGATTGTTTTCAACCGGATCTGGCAGGAGAATGTTTTCCTGATGCCTGGTGCCAGGCTATTATTTTACCTTTCTCTAAGCCAGGGAAAGATCCCAAGATTCCTTCAAACTACCGTCCAATTGCTTTGGCGAGCTGTCTTTGTAAGACATTAGAAAGGATGGTTAATGCTCGTCTTGTTTGGTTCCTTGAATCAAACAACCTCCTCTTGTCCACCCAGTGTGGGTTCCGTCGACAGCACTCCACCACAGACCACCTAATTCGTCTTGAAACATCTATCAGAGAAGCATTTCTCAACCGCCAACATCTTGTATCAATATTCTTTGACATAGAGAAGGCTTACAACACAATGTGGAGGTATGGCGTGTTGCAAGACCTCCATACATATGGGTTACGTGGCCATCTACCCATGTTTATTAAAAAAATTTTAATGGACAGGAGATTCCAAGTTCGTGTGGGTTCGACACTTTCCCATTCTTTTGTACAGGAACTTGGAGTCCCTCAAGGCTGAGTGGTACACTCTTCAGTATAAAGATAAATGCCATCACTAAACAACTCCCTCTCACTGTTGCGAATGGGCTGTATGTCGACGACTTTCACATCTCATGTCAGTCGTCAAACATGAGATATATTGAGCAGCAACTACAAACCGCCCTCAAGTGTACGGAAGTGGACTCTGGCGAACGGCTTTAATTTCTCTCTCTCCAAATCTGTATGCATGCACTTTTGCCGTCGACGGGGTATTCACCCTGATCCTAAACTTTATATCGGTGAAGTTTTGCTGCCAGTGGTCCCGGAGACCAAGTTCTTGGGGCTTATCTTTGATCGTAAACTGACCTTTATACCACACTTAAAGCAGCTTCGGGTCAAATGCACAAGAGCACTGAACATCCTCCGTGTTCTCTCTTTTACCAGTTAGGGGGCAGATCGCTGTTCAATGTTAAAGGTATATCGTGCTCTTATTAGATCGAAACTCGATTATGGATCAATGGTCTATGGCTCTGTCAGACCCTCGCCTTAAAGATGCTGGACCCCATTCATCACCAAGGACTTGACTTTGCACTGGGGCTTTCCGTACCTCTCCAGTTCAAAGTATATACATTGAATCTCATGAACCTTCTCTACACCTTCGCCGTTTGCAACTATCTTTACAATATACTTGAAACTTCATTCCTTACCAAAGCATCCCACCTGGAAATGTGTTTTCCTTCCTCGGTGGGCAGTACTTTTCAGAACAGACGATCTGTCATTGCTCAGTTTGGCCTTCGCATCCGAGCAATTGGATGAATTGGGTCTGTCCTGGATAACATTGCAGATTCCACAGGTCGGCCCATTCCACCATGGCTTATTACGCCCCCAAATGTGACCTTTCTTTCAGTCACCTAAAAAAGGCAGATACTCCAGATTGGAAGTACCGTCTTTTATTCAATGAATATCTTTCAAACAATCATTCAGTTCCCATTTATACAGATGGTTCCAAATCAGGTAATTCAGTGGGCTCTGCTATGGTTTGCTATGGGTCAGTAGTTGCGCCGCAGAATCCCTTCTACAGCTTCTGTGTTCACTGCTGAACTGTATGCCATATCTCTTGCCCTGGATCATATTGCAGCTGAGCAGCACCCAACTGCACTATTTATACTGATTCGCTAGTTCTATACTTGCCTTGGAATCGCTACACATTAGCTCACATCCTATTCTCGCTGATATTCAAACCGACTGGCCCATTTCTCATTAGCAGCTACTTCAATCCAGTTTTTCTGGGTACCAGGCCATGTTGGTATTGGGGGAACGAGCTTGCAGACATGGCAGCTAAATATGTCTGCTTCAGCACCATCACTCTTATGCCTATTCCGTGCATGGACTATGGTGTTTGTCTTCAAGGCTCGGCTCCATGCCAGCTGGCAGTCCACTTGGAGTGAGCAATGCGACAACAAACTTTTCAAATCAAACCCAAATTTGGACTTTGGCATCTAGCTTCCGTAAAGTTCGGAAGGAGGAAGTTGTTCTCACTAGGCTACGCATTGGTCACAGTTTTTTAACTCATCATTTTCTTTTATCTGGAACTGATGCACCAATGTGTAGTTTGTGTAACACTCAAATCACTATCAGCCATGTTTTACTTTCTTGCCATCATTACAATTCTCAACGATGGCAATATTTTAAACATATTTTTCCCCAGGGTCAGTCTGTAACATTGGACAGAGTTATTGGTGATGGTGACTCTGTCCACCTTGATAATGTTTTTAGTTTTTTAATGGCCATTAATCTTTTTAATCTCATTTAAGTGTTGCATATTTATTCATTACATCTTTTTAATTGTGGTTCCTTTTTTACAGTTTTAATCTCTCTTATTCAATTTGACATTGGACAATGGCCAAAACATTAAATAACTCGACAACAGGACTGGAAAGGCCAACTTCAGGTGACTAACGCTACTGTTTGAACTACTCGTTAGTCATCCTGACGAGTTGTTATTATACTTTGCTGCATATCATTTCACACTTTTACTACTTTACTTTTAGTACTGGCCATATTGACTCATAACCCGAACCAGGACTGGAAAGACCAACTTCAGGTGACTGACGGTGGTTTTATACTTACCTGTTAGTCTTCCTGGCGGGTTATGATCATTACCATTCTGCTACAGGTAGTCCTTTACAACTTTGTTGACTGGATGTCAACATTGGTTTTTACGCCATTTTCTGTTTTAATTGCCGTTTTGCTTTTATCTTTAATTACATTTACAAATTTTACTCCATTTACTTGACTTTATCTTTTTACTGGACATTTGGCTACTCATTGTTACAATTTTGCTATGTATCTTTTAAAACTTCCATTCCTTTACATTTTGATACTGGTTGCTATGACACATAACCTGGAACCAGGACTGGAAAGGCCAACTTCAGGTGACTGACGGTGGTTCTTGAACTTACCTGTTAGTCTTCCTGGTGGGTTATGATCATTACCTTTTGCTAGAGTAAATACCTTACAACTTCTTATACTCTACCTTTTATCTTAACATTGTAGACTAGGTGTCAACATTGGTTTTATACTTTTTTGTTTTACCTTCATTTCCATTTATGTCTATTACTACATTTATTTATTTATTTATTTTTTATTTTTATTTTTTTTTACATTTTTACCGAATATCTGGCGCAGATAAACTCGCTGCTTTGTGCCATAAAACACTAAATCAATGAATCAATCAATCAACCTTTATTGTCGATAAGATATTTGCAGGCCATCAGTCATCGGCATACAAAGAGCGTCATAAAAAAATCAACACCAATTAAATTCATCTTCAGTGCTTGAACATGATGATGTTTGCAACGAAACATCCACAAATTTTTCTGAAGAACGTAACAAGTAATTTAAATTGACAGTTCCAGGAACCTTGGTGCCATTATGTGCACTACAGCACTCATATGCTGACTTATTATACTATGGCATGGTTCACCTTAGCAATAGTTTTAGTAGGTGTTGATGGTCTCTTTCCATGTGGCTTATCACAAGGGCAACTTGTGTCCTCAAATTATTTAATCAACTTGCACACAAGAACAAGCCCATGAATATTTCTAGAGTATTTCTTTAGAGCTGCTTTGGTGTTGCATACTTTAATGGCATTTCAATAATTTTTCTATCTATGTACTTTCCATTTGATGTTGATTGGATGAGCTGCATTGCTCTCAGCGAGTTCATTTATGTTGATGGAAAATTATCAGGAGAAAACTCATTGGTAACCCTGCTGATAATGTGTGACAAACGTAACATTTGAATCTTCATAATGCTGTTAATATACTTCCTGTGTAATTTCACCTTCTATCTTTGTATGTTGTACTGTTTGTGAGATATGATGAATTAAACTTTCTTTATAGTCGTTCTGTATTATTGGTAGCAGTTTTGTGTAACACACATGGTACTTTATTTTAAAAATTAAGAACTTGAAGAAGAAGAAATTTAATTATTTTACTGAGATAAACACATATTCAGGGACACTTTGTAACAGCTTGTTTAGACACATTCAGGGACACTTTGTAACAGTTTGTTTAGACACATTCAGGGACACTTTGTAACAGTTTGTTTAGACACATTCAGGGACACTTTGTAACAGTTTGTTTAGACACATTCAGGGACACTTTGTAACAGTTTGTTTAGACACATTCAGGGACACTTTGTGACAGTTTGTTTAGATACATATTCAGGGACACTTTGTAACAGTTTGTTTAGAGGCATTATTCAGTGACACTTTGTAACAGTTTGTTTAGACACATTCAGGGACACTTTGTGACAGTTTGTTTAGATACATATTCAGGGACACTTTGTAACAGTTTGTTTAGAGACGTATTCAGTGACACTTTGTAACAGTTTGTTTAGACACATTCAGGGACACTTTGTGACAGTTTGTTTAGATACATATTCAGGGACACTTTGTAACAGTTTGTTTAGAGACGTATTCAGTGACACTTTGTAACAGTTTGTTTAGAGACGTATTCAGGGACACTTTGTAACAGTTTGTTTAGAGACGTATTCAGGGACACTTTGTAACAGTTTGTTTAGACACATATTCAGGGACACTTTGTAACAGTTTGTTTAGAGACGTATTCAGGGACACTTTGTAACAGTTTGTTTAGAGACGTATTCAGGGACACTTTGTAACAGTTTGTTTAGACACATATTCAGGGACACTTTGTAACAGTTTGTTTGATCTTTGAAAAGTGTGATACCATCGACACATGAGATGAAAATCAAAACCACCACAAAGAAAAGTATAACGTTTTAGTCCAAGGCTTTATTACTCTCAAGTTATAAGTAACAAAATATTGAAACATTTTCATTGTGTACCTTAAGACCATCACAGGGTAAGTTGTTTATCATTAAGCATGACAATGAAAGACTTTAAGGAAAGCTGGATAGAAAACAAACTAACAATGTTTTTAGTAAGTTTGTTTTTTTCATCATGTTCTTAAGACATGAGATTTTTTGTGCTCTTTAGGTTTTCTTTTTGCTGCATTCAGCTTTCCCCACTATTATGTGTTCAGTTTTTCTAAGTATTGCATTTGGATTGGAAGGAGTTTAAATACAAATTATTACACTTTTTTTTTTACTAGTAAGCCTCTCTCTCAGTGGCTCATCATTGCTAAAAAAGCTAGGTGTTGATACTTTTGATGGATTTAGCACAGATAGCCTGTTATATTGATTCATGCTGAAATACAACAACAGTATTTTACTAGTGATTACTTGTTGTTACAAGCTCAGCCCTCTGGATAACTGCTAATAGCTGAATCTGCTATATTTTTTGATACTGGGTTCATTATCATTACAGCCCTCTCAAGGCCTAGAATTTTTATGACTAAACGGTGTTAGTTCAGATATTATTTGTGCAGGACCTTGGCAGTAATTATTGGCATTAATTACAGTATATATATTTACCTTCATTTTATGGTTCGTGTGTCGTTATAGATGACCCTGTAATAACCAGAGAAATTCATGGACCCATAAGCAGTTTTGTAGACACGTGATTTATAAAAAATGTTTAAAAGGATTTGCTAAATGTTGAAATCTGCAGCATACATGTAGATCACAAAGTTTCAAATTTATATAATGCCAAAGAATAACATATTTTCTTACATTTAACATCTGTTTTAATGAACTTATGTTTTCAGTTCATTAATTATAGCATACTAATAGATTTTTCACATTAATATATCTTCTCATGGATGTTTTTGCTCTTGTATGTCTTTTATATGCAAGAATAAGTTTGATTTTAAAGCTCGACCATGTATGTATTAATTAGAAGCTCTGACAGAAAGTTTAGTTGATTGTAGTTTGTTTTATAAATTATGTCCTGAAATAAATTAATCATATTCTGTACTTTGTTGAACAACAAAGGCTTTCCAAACAAAGAAGCTAATTTTATCACCTCTAAATTATAACAACGTATTTAGTAGTGTTCCGAACCTGCCTCACTTAACTAACATTTGTTTAATTCCTTTGTGTAATTTTATCTGCTGCATAATTAAGAAAATTTCAGACACACGTTAGTTCCTTGACTACAAGGAATCTGTTTTGATTATCAGTATTGTCAGAAAGTTGCAGGTATTTTATACACATGTAAAATAAAATGAGAAATATATTTGAGTTAATCTATTACTGTAATGATAATATGGATTAATGGATGCCAGAGTGTAAAATTATTTTTCTTTGGAGTTTTAAAATGCTAATGAAAAAGTAACAAATGCAACAAGCTCTTGAAAGACAAGGAGGAAACTAAAGGAACAATTTTGGAACATTCTTGTTTCTTCTAGTCTAGTTTTTTTTAATGTTACACTTAACATTGTGTTCTTTTATTGCTACAAAACTGCTATGAATGAAAGTGGTTAATTAGAATATCTTTGTGACTTAGGACTTTTAAAAAAGTTTTCTGAGTTCACCACTGTCATCTCAAGATTCATCAAATTGAAAAACACTGTTTGTGTGTCTTGTTGAAACAGTCCTCTCCTATTACCTATAGATGTTCACTGGATTCTTCAATCTAGATTTAACCAAAACATAAATGATTTGTGAAGACTAGATGTTCACTGGATTCTTCAGTCTAGATTTAACCAAAACATAAATGATTTGTGAAGACTAGATGTTCACTGGATTCTTCATTCTAGATTTAACCAAAACATAAATGATTTGTGAAGACTAGATGTTCACTGGATCCTTCAGTCTAGATTTAACCAAAACATAAATGATTTGTGAAGACTAGATGTTCACTGGATCCTTCAGTCTAGATTTAACCAAAAAATAAATGATTTGTGAAGACTA